>NC_140008.1:15816188-15930092 GCF_964263955.1 Coregonus lavaretus | reverse complement strand
GGTAGACAGACAGATAGCCAGGCAGACAGACATAACATGTCCTCTGGTCTGAGAACAGAAACTGTGGTGTGGTTTCAAAGCATTGTGTCGCCTTCATGAAACCAGAGTTACTTTGTTGTTTCCACGTGTGGTGGAGTTTGATGAAGACAGCTGAAGATGTAAGAGGAGCTAGGTGTCTAAATATGTATACTTATTGGCTTAAAGAGCTCAGTCATCAATTTAATTGCACATACCCTTGGTCTGAAGTGAAGGATGGAAAAGACTTCAGGCTGTTACTGGAAATTAACTAAAATACACACATTCACGTGCAAGCATATACACTCTCTCTTACACGCGCATTCATATTTTTCTCACACACAGCACTGAGTTTATTGAAGGACAGATGGTATTTTCTGTTTGATGAATTACATTTTATTAAATCAAATCAAATCAAATTTTATTTGTCACATGCGCCAAATACAACAGGTGTAGACCTTACAGTGAAATGCTTTCTTACAAGCCCTTACCCTAAAAAAAACAAGAAATAAAAGTAACAAATAATTAAAGAGCACAATGTCTCCATTTGGTTCCTTAATACTTGATCCTTAATACTTTATGATACATTTGATCAAGGAGAGGTACTTGGATATTTTGGTGTAGACGTTGGGCTTCTTTGGCTTGTCGCAGTTTCCTTTTTCATTGAAGGACACAACTCTCACTGCTGTCCCCTTACACACCAGAGGACCACCTGAATCTCCCTGCAATACATGGTTAAAAACAGTTACTCTGCAAGGCAAGTCACTTCTCTATAATGAATGCATTATCAGGCCATACCTTAACTACATTCTTTGACCATACCTGACAAACACCTTTATCATCAGCCGCAGTACCACCAGCACATATCATAGACGGGGTTATGGTGGCAGTGTTCTCCCATGATCTCTGGCAGGAGGCTCTGTCTACAACGGTGACATTCACCTCCAGAAGATGTGTGTTTGCAGTGCCGCCTGTTTTGGTGGCACCCCATCCAGCTACAGTACAGTAGGATTTGGCCTTGATGTCTTGGTCTTTCTTAGAGAGAGGGATCTGTTGCACAACTTTGCATTTCGGCTTAGTTTTGACTATTTATATTTGGAGCATATGACTGTAGTTAGATACAGTCGATTCTCGAGTAAGCTATATGATATTATGCAAAACAGTATTATGCTCATCTTCAAAGGTTTTCATATATGATTACTGCACCGGATTTGAACAAACTCACTATGTTTGTTTATTTTTCACCATTTGATCTAAGGTCTGTTGGCATTTATTACCTTGGCAATGGTGTGCTAAGCTAATAGACATTCTCATATTTGTGCATACTTCCTCTGTCATGTACCTGCAACATCATGATGTCGTTCTGAAGTGTCTTAGAGTTGTAACCAGGATGTATGTGGTAATGTTTCATATCAATCCTGTGAGCAGAGCTTTCCTGCCTTGAAATGTCATGAGCACCAAACACAACCATCAGATTCACACCCCTGTGAAGAGGAAACAACAGTCTACTTGCTGAGCATTCTAAAATATATAACAAATTAATGGAAATGTGCAACTTTTAATAGACAGATACCCCCACAGAACCACATATTATTGATTATACAGTGCATTCGGAAAGTATTCAGACCCCTTGACATTTTCCACATTTTGTTACGTTACAGCCATTTTCTAAAATGGATTAAATAGTTTTTTTCCCTCATCAATCTGCATTCAATACCCCATAATGACAAAGCAAAAACAGGTTTTTAGAAGTTTGTGCAAAGTTATTAAAAATAAAAAGCTGAAATATCACATTTACATAAGGATTCAGACCCTTTACTCAGCACCTTGTTGAAGCATCTTTGGCAGTGATTACAGCCTCGAGTCTTCTTGGGTATGACGCTACAAACTTGGCACAGCTGTATTTGAAGAGTTTCTCCCATTCTTCTCTGCAGATCCTCTCAAGCTCTGTCAGGTTGGATGGGGAGCGTCGATGCACAGCTATTTTCAGGTCTCTCCAGAGATGTTCGATCTGATTCAAGTCCGGGCTCTGGCTGGGCCACTCAAGGACATTCAGAGACTTGTCCTGAAGCCACTCCTGCGTTGTCTTGGCTGTGTGCTTAGGGTCGTTGTCCTGTTGGAAGGTGAACCGTCGCCCCAGTCTGAGGTCCTGAGTGCTCTGGAGCAGGTTTTCATCAAGGATCTCTCTACTTTGCTCTGTTCATCTTTCCCTCGATCCTGACTAGTCTCCCAGTCCCTGCCTCTGAAAAACATCCCCACAGCATGATGCTGCCACCACCATGCTTCACCGTAGGGATGGTGCCAGGTTTCCTCCAGATGTGACGCTTGGCATTCAGGCCATAGAGTTCAATCTTGGTTTCATCAGACCAGAAAATCTTGTTTTGCATGGTCTGAGAGTCTTTAGGTGCCTTTTGGCAAACTTCAAGCAGGCTGTCAAGTGCCTTTTACTGAGGAGTGGCTTCCGTCTGGCCACTCAACCATAAAAGCCTGACTGGTGGAGTGCTGCACCAATGGCCTTCTGGAAGATTCTCCCATCTCCACAGAGGAACTCTGGAGCTCCTTCAGAGTGACCATCGGGATCTTGGTCACCTCCCTGACCAAGGCCCTTCTCCCCCGATTTCTCAGTTTGGCCGGGCGGCCAGCTCTAGGAAGAGTCTTGGTGGTTCCAAACTTCTTCCATTTAAGAATGATGGAGGCCACTATGTTCTTGGGGACCTTCAATGCTGTAGAAATGTTTTGGTACCCTTCCCCAGATCTGTGCCTTGACACAATCCTGTCTCGGAGCTCTACTGACTATTCCTTTGACCTCATGTCTTGGTTTTTGCTCTGACTTGCACTGTCAATTGTAGGACCTTATATAGACAGGTGTGTGCCTTTCCAAATCATGTACAATCAATTGAATTTACACAGGTGGGCTCCAATCAAGTTGTAGAAACATCTCAAGGAAGATCAATGGAAACAGGATGCACCTAAGCTCAATTTCGAGTCTCATAGCAAAGGGTCTGAATAGTTATGTAAATAAGGTATTTCTTTTTTCATTTGAAAACATTTCTAAAAACCTGTTGTCACTTTGTCATTATGGGGTATTGTGTGTAGATTGATAAGGGTGTGCGTCAGCTCATGCTTTTTATTAGATTGATAAGGGAAAACAATTGTTTTAATCAATTTTAGAATAAGGCTGTAACGTAACAAAATGTGGAAAAAGTCAAGGGGTCTGAATACTTTCCGAATGCATTGTAATCTGTATATTAGCTATACAGTATGTTTTAGTCTGATAAACTTGTAGAAGTCATTTTCTCATCTAAATAGTTCAATACCAAGTGTAGCAGTGGGCGGCTGTCATGACGAAGTTCTCAGACACGAGGACCCCCCCCCCCCACCCCCACAGATATGTGTCTTCTTTGCCTGTACAGAGACCATGTAGGGTTTTGAGTTGCGTCTGGCCTCTACTCCATTCACTATGCCAGAGTCCTGGTGAGCTGGGAGAGACACAGAGAACTTGGGCTGTAATCACGTCAATTCAAGGACTTGAATTGTTGTTCATCACATTGTTATACTCTTTACCATATAAACAAATTGTTTAATTTTATAATAGGAATCCGCCAGCTTACATTGTAAAAGTCAAACAAGACCTTCTATGTGTATTAGCTATGTCCACATTGTCCCTTTGCAGTTCTCTGCGGAGTAGAGACCTCTAGAGTATAGAGTCAAAGAGTTGTGCCCCTCTGCCCTCTGACCGCTGAATGAGTAGAGGTCAAAGGTGAAGTTTGGTCTTAGCTGTGAGCCCTGGAGTAGGCAGAAAAATGAGCAGCAGGAGCAGGACAGATGTGGCAGCCATGTTGTCAGAGAATGTGTCGGAGAAGGTATTTGAGAGTGTGTGTGTGTGATGGAGTCTTCCTCTTCTCAGACTGGTGGGTTTAGAAGGGCTGAGTGTCTCTTTCAACCCTTCACAGGATGTACCACCACCTAGCTTCACAGGATCTCATCTACCACAGAGTGAACTTTTCAGTCGTACCTTGACTGACACCTTGTATAGATCTCCCACCAAATCGTGAATATTCACATTCAAAGGGAGAACAGCCTTCCTACCTAGTGGTAGCCTAAGTAAAATGTTAGTAAACCCACTTTCTTAGATTAAACATACATATAATTTTTTGTTAATGAAAAGCTTGTGTTTAGTTTGAAAAATAAATGCTTGTTGTCTCGTTTTTCATGCAGGTTGGCATTTATTGAGATGACTCTTGAATTGGAGGCAGCGTTGTAGATTGGTCACTAGCTGGAACATCCACAAGCCATACAATCTTATTTGAAACCTAAACCTAACCTAACCATAACCTTAACCAAACTGCTAACCCTAATGCCTAACCCTAACCTAATTAAGACCAAAGAACACATTTTTGTTTTCATTACATTTGACTTTGCAGCTGGTCCATCTAGCGGAAACCACCCAGTTCAGCCTCCAGGGCAAGACTCGTGACAATAAACGTGTGTCTCAGGTACTGTAATATATCCAGCAGAGCAGACAAGAGAATCAGAAATATTTATTAAAGTTATTTAGATGGTGCAGTTTCCCCAGTTTAAACAATAGACATGGGCCTAGTTTCCCACATTCAATGTTTTTTTGTTGTTGATAAAAAAAAGGTATTATATTCCATTGTTACTACGTGCAACACTAACCTAGTGTTTTATATAACACCAGGGAATCCCACCAGTTTATCTCTTGTTACTACCTATTTATACAGTATATACTTGCTCCCTCATTCAAAAGCTATGTGTCTTACTGTGCGCCAGTTTTTGCACCTGCTAAGTTTGCAGTGTGTTAGTGCCGTACTTAGCAGACTCCGAATCAGATAGATGGACCACAATGACCAAAGCTTCTGGCATTCAAAAGGAGCAGTGGTGTGCTTTCAGAGAATTGTGTCGCCTTCATGTAACCAGAGCTACTTTGTTGTCTTAACCACATGTTTCCATGTAGCCTATACTGTATATCTGTCTAAAGACTTGTATGATAATAACCCTGTTGGCCATGTCAGTAGTGACTTGTGGAAAAAGACTTGAAGCAATTCAATTACTAATAAACACACACACACGCACACACTCTCAGTCAATATTTTCTGTTTGAAAAAGTAATGTATGTTTATTAGTAATTGAATTGCCTCATTTCAGTCCAGTGACTTTCTTGATCCAGGGGAGATAGGTTGACATGTTGGTGTAGACATTGGGCTGTTTCCTCTCTCTAAAGCTCCTAAACACTATTATGGTGTTTCTAATCCTGTCTTGAATTAGATCCCTTCTTCTGGAGTTTCCAAATAATGTAAGTGGCTGTCCCTCCTTTTATTTTAGGCCTATATTCCCTGCTCTTATATGGTGTGTTGACATATTCCTCAATGGTAATTTCAAAAGGTCAAATGAACAGTATTATGCTCAAACAAAGAACACAAGAGAAGATAGTTTTGTCCAGGATAATAATTAATGAGTACAAAATTACTTTTTAAAGACATGATTTGGAGCTTCAAATGCTTTATCTTTTCTTTGCAAATTATCAAATGACTTAACATTAATAGATCTTTCACATTTTTATATTGATAAAGTAAGACATTACATTTCATTCATTGACTGCTAATGTCAGCCCAGGGCTCACTGCGATCGACCAGTCATCCATTATGCTAATGTGTTTGACCTCAGTCTTTATATTCAGATTATGGTACATGGCACGGAAGGTTGTTCAGATGGATTAAATCACTCTGGGGGCCCAAGTTCCTCACACAGTATGTGGCTGTGTGGTTGAGTAGTTAAAATTCCAAAGAAATGTGTGATCTTACTGCCCCAGAAGTCGGGGGTTCAGTTCCTGCTTCTGCCTGTCCCACTTTCACTCCTTCTCGGTCTCCTGCTGTTTCTTATCTGTCTAAACAAAGCACAGAAAAATAAAGTGTCACGCCCTGACTTATGGGACTCTAGTATGTTGAGTCAGGGTGTGGAGTTCTATGTTGTTATTTCTATGTTCTCATTCTAGGTTGTGTGTTTCTATGTTTGGCCGGGTGTGATTCCCAATCAGAGGCAGCTGTCGCTCGTTGTCTCTGATTGGGGATCATACTTAGGCAGCCTGTTTGCAATCGTTAGTTGTGGGATCTTGTTCCGTGTAGAGGCTTGTTTTGTGTTTAGCCTGAGGACTTCACGTTACGTTGTTTTGTTGTTTTGTTCGTGTGTTTATCGTTGTAATAAACATGTATGCATTTCACGCTGCGCCTTGGTCTGACCCGTCCTTCAACGAACGTGACAGAAGATCCCACCAAACACGGACCAAGCAGCGTGCCCAGGAGCAGACATCCTGGACATGGGAGGAGATCCTGGACGGAAAGGGATCTTGGACATGGGAGGAGATTCAGGCTGGGACGGATCGCCGTCCTTGGGAGGAGACAGTGGAGGCCCGGGTTAGAGAGGAGCAACGGAAACACAGAAGGCGCCGGCCGAGGAGGAAGCCCGAGAGGCAGCCCCAATAAATTTTTTGGGGGGCTAAAGGGGTGGTCGGGGAGCGAGAGAGAAGAGCCCCGACCCCTGCACCCAGTGGGTTTCCAGGTTGAGTCCCTACGACCATGGGAACAAGAGTGGGAACAGTTTTACACTGAGGAGTCGGAGGATGACGACGACGATGAGTTTCTGTTCCCTAACTCGTGGGGGCTCCTGGAAGAGTCCTCACTGGAGGAGGAGTGCCGAGAGAGAGAGAAGGATCGGATCTGCAGGGTAAGAGAGGAGGCCACCATAATACGGGGGCTGATAGCGAGAATAGAGCGGAAGAGCTCCATTCAAGAGGAGGCACTGCAGGAGGCTCGTAGGGAGAAGGAGGAAGTAGATGCACGGAGAGAGGAGCTGGTTAGGCAACATAAGGAGCGTGGGTTAATTGAGGAACCTATGTATGCGGAGATACGCACTACGCACTGTATCGCCAGTGCGCATGCACAGCCCAGTGCGTTCTGTGCCAGCGCCCTGCATGTGTCGTGCGAAGGTGGGCAGCCAGCCAGGACGGGTTGTGCCGGCACAACACTCCTGGTCTCCAGTGCGCCTCCAAGGTCCAGTATATCCTGCTCCGGTTCTATGCACTGTGTCACCAGTGCACCTCACCAGTCCTGTACGGCCCGTACCTGCTCCTCGCACCAAGCCAGTGGTGTGTGTGTCCAGTCCGGCCTGGCCCGTTCCTGCTCCTCGCACCAGACCAGTGGTGCGTGCTCCCAGTCCGGCCCGGCCCGTTCCTGCTCCTCGCACCAGACCAGTGGTGCGTGTTCCCAGTCCGGCCCGGCCAGTTCCTGTTCCTCGCACCAAGCCAGTGGTGCGTGTCGCCAGCCCGGTACGACCCGTACCTGCTCCCCGCACCAAGCCAGTGGTGTGTGTCCCCAGTCCGGCCCGGCCCGTTCCTGCTCCTCGCACCAGACCAGTGGTGTGTCTTCCCAGTCCGGCCCGTTCCTGTTCCTCGCACCAAGCCAGTGGTGCGTGTCGCCAGCCCGGTACGACCCGTACCTGCTCCCCGCACCAAGCCAGTGGTGCGTGTTCCTAGTCCGGTCCGGCCCATTTCTGCTCCTCGCACCAGACCAGTGGTGCGTGTGTCCAGCCCGGCACGGCCCGTGCCCGTTCCACCGGTGCCTGGTCCGGCTCCACTCGGTTGCTCCACTCCCGAGCCAGAGTAGTCCGCTCCACCTGGGTTTAGTCCAGCTCAGGTCAGCTGCCCCACTCCGGCGCTAGAGCAGTCCGCTCCACCGGTGCCTAGTCCAGCTCCGGTCAGCTGCTCCACTCCGGAGCCAGAGCAGTCCGCTCCACTGGGGTCTAATCCAGCTCCGGTCAGCTGCTCCACTCCGGAGCCAGAGCAGTCCGCTCCACCGGTGCCCAGTCCAGCTCCTGTCAGCGGCTCCAGTCCTGAGCCAGAGAAATCCGCTCCACCGGTGCCCAGTCCAGCTCCGGTCAGCGGCTCCAGTCCAGACCCAGACGTCAGCCCCTCTCCAGGTTCGGGGTCTCCCACACCAGGGTCCAGACAGGGCTTGGTACATCGTGGGAGGAAGGAGAGGGGAAGCAGCGCGCCGAGGTCCAGACCAGACCAGGGGCGCAACGGGTAAGCTGAGAGTATGTGGTCATCACGCCCGGAGCCGGATCCGCCTCCAAGGTGGAATGCCCACCCGGATCCTACCCTGTTATGTCAGGTTTGTGCGGTCGGAGTCCGCACCTTTGTGGGGGGGGGGGGGGGTACTGTCACGCCCTGACTTATGGGACTCTAGTATGTTGAGTCAGGGTGTGGAGTTCTATGTTGTTATTTCTATGTTCTCATTCTAGGTTGTGTGTTTCTATATTTGGCCGGGTGTGATTCCCAATCAGAGGCAGCTGTCGCTCGTTGTCTCTGATTGGGGATCATACTTAGGCAGCCTGTTTTCAATCATTAGTTGTGGGATCTTGTTCCGTGTAGAAGCTTGTTTTGTGTTTAGCCTGAGGACTTCACGTTACGTTGTTTTGTTCGTGTGTTTATCGTTGTAATAAACATGTATGCATTTCACGCTGCGCCTTGGTCTGACCCGTCCTTCAACAAACGTGACATAAAGGTAGATTTCCACAGAATAATATTCTCGCTAGGGCCTATTCAGACTAGATCAATTTATTTAACGTGAAAAAAAATAAGTTGATTTCAGTGTTTTCTTAAGTTTACTTATCTCTGAATCAGGCCCCATGTAGTCAGTGTAACAAGGGTGAATCAGCGAAGCAGTCTAGTCTGGCTGAGTGGACTAAGACTGTGTTTTGACAAGCAGGAGACCTGGGTTCACATCCACCTTCTCACATTAATACCAGTGATGAAGGCCCACTTTATACATGTTAACTCTTCTATAATTTACGTAGCCCTTAACATCTAGATTGCAACATAATTGATAATATCACAACTGGGTTAGGGAGTAACATGTAGGCCTAACGGATTACAAACAAACAGTAGGCGTAACTGTAATCCATTACGTTATGAGCAAAATATTGTAATCAGATTACAGATACTTTTGAAAAATGTGATGATTACTTCTAGGATTTCATTTCAATTCAGAAAGGATTGTTGTGGAAATTCTACACATGGACACTCAAAGTCAATCTTAAGTGAATCATTCTTTCTTATCAGCGCGCTGGAGAGATTCCAACCAACTCAATGCACCATGTACACATGTCGATCAGGAGCTCTCTCAGGGCAGTCCCGTTAGATCTCTTATAAACTGGTTACAGACACGTTACATAGGCATAGTTCATAGGGTTATTTCCGGCATGTGTCTGGCACCGTCTCCTATCTTAACTTATAGAACATATTCTGGGTGTTCTGCCAGATGGTCCTAAGGAGGAGGTCATGTCACCCCCCCTCATATCTTTACCAAGCACAGGAAGGAACCAAGGATTATTTACGACAATAAGACAAGATGAAAATGTTCAAGGCTGTCTCTTCACAAGATAAAATGTTCCATCACAGGATGTTTACCCCAAACAACCTTTCTGTTTTCTCAATGACATTCAAATCAGCATTGAAAATAGGCGTAAGTTTAAGTTTGTTCCACTTGAGCAAGTCTGACCACAAGTCAGAGACCACTATGATGACACACCAAATAGGTGGTGGGCTGACGCCGAAAACAGGGAAGTTGATAGATCTATGTCGAGTAAGGAGCAGATTATTTTTATATGACAATGAAATATTCTTACGATTACTGTAAAAAGTGTTGGCACCTTAAATTCTTGCACATTTTCAAAAAGTATATTTCAACACTCTCTGCTCAGGCAAATTTGCGAACTGCTAAACTTGGAACTATCAGAACTCCCGTACATACCCCTCGTGATAAAGAAAGCCAATCGCCTGCTTCTAAGATGTAAATGTCACAAGTGACACTGACTCTTGCGAGACTAGAGATTGCCATTCTACCTTATATTTATATTATCAGCATGACTTGTTATTTTGCTATCATCCCCTATTTACGAGTGCCTTTCACTCAAGTGTGCTGTGTGTTATTGTGTTACCATGATTGCATTCACCTAACTTCTGACAGTCTCACGTGTGAAATGGAATTGCACTAACTATTTGTTTGCTTGCATAGTGTGCAGTGATCCCCTGATTGGCATGGACTACATTGACTAAGAGACAGCTGTTGCCAATTCCCTATCACTTCCTCCCTCCCCAAATTAATTGACAAACGCCCCAAACTATAGAAAAAGGGAATGGACGCTTACTTTGGGTGCGACTCCAACAGAGACCTCTCGACCGGACGACTGCCTCGCTGCTTCTCGACCCGCTGCTGATCCTTTGACTACTGCCCCTCGCCGCTGTTCGCCTACTCCATGGGAAAAAGGCACCTTTACAATGCTTTCAATAGAACTATCAAAGGAAAGTGCTTATTTCTAAATCGTGAGTGTGACTTTAATTGTTGATCATTATACACTCTAACCATTTGTTCTGTGTCCCCCGCGACTATAGCCACGGGGGACACGTCTGGCGCAGCAAAGAAGCTACACCCAACTCCACCACCGAGGAGCCCTGGCGCAGAGCGAGGGTCAGCCGGCCGAGCCAGCCATCGCCGAAACAGACTACCAAGGGGAACTCGTACAACGCTCGCAATAGCACTAGCTAAAGGAAAGTGCTTATTTCCAGTGTGTGTGTGTGATCAGTATAGCCCCTCATTGTGCTTCTTGTGTTTCCCCGCCAGCTGCTGTCGGGGGAAACCGACTCTACGCCCCCACGTAATCGACTGTCCCTCATCCCGAAACAACGTCACAGACAAATACGAAACAACGTAGCCTATGTATTGGACTCGCAAGGGCATCCCCATTGATTGATACGCGGAACGTAACGCACCCATTTCTTTGGACTGAACTGCTTTAGTGTTGTAACGTTGACTGGGGTTTTTCTAATAGCCTTGCTGTGCTTTGTTAAGAGTACTTCTGCTGCGGTTTAGTTAACAGGCAAATTTCTTGGTAAGAGTAAAACATCTGGGATTGTCAATTCTGTGGCTCTGCTGCTGTTAGTCCCCCCCCCCCACACAACAGTGACAAACGGCACGACGAATTGTTCCGGGTCCTTACTTCCCCTCAATTTTGTGCAATATTGCCCTAGTTTACTGCCCATTGTTAAAGTCCCTCAACCTTGTGTGAATATATTCTCTTGTCAGCTCTCCTCAGTGTATGTTTTAGATTTAGTATGGCAACATAGGCAACAACCAATGATTTTAAGCCATTGTTTTAAAAGCCGAACGTCTAATAAATATCCTTTGATTGTACTTTGGCCTGTCTCTGTGGTTGTGTTTGCCGTGGGATAATAGAACTCTGCTCTTGACATTATGGCGTAAGTCGGCAAAGGACCCCACTTACAAACACACTGCTTAGACATGTCTCTGGAACACAGCAACAGGTGGACTTTATTTGTACTGCATTAGAAGGTGATGCCAAGTGACAAGCAATGTTGTTCAAAACAGAAGAGCGGGCTAACGGGAAGAACTTACTAATGGCTTTACAAAAACTGTATGGAGAAACTGCCACGAGGCCAGTTGTGTTCAAGGTTCCTCAAATGCAAACAGACTGGGGAGGAGGGGGTTGAAAGATTAATTCTCAGACTTTGTGAGTTGTATTCCAGGTGGCAGGAGAAGGACCCGGAAGGTCCAGAGGATGAGGACCTACTGAACACGTTCATAGTGGGCTTGCGGGCAGGGTCTATCAAACCAGAAATCAACTGCCAAATTTGGTGCAACCCACAGCTAATCTTCGCTGCCATCCTCAGAGAGGCCATTACTCTAGAACGGGAACAACAGTACGCAGAGGACGAAACCTGGACCTGACGGGCGTACACCTCTAACACTCGTGGATCCCCCCACCCTGGCACCCCAGTCGCCAACCCCGCTGACCTAACCTAATTGAAGGAAGGTCTACGCATGGAACAGCAGCAAGAATTTACAGGTTAAGGCGATGAGTGCAACGATCGTCGAAGGAGATCCGAAACAAACTCTGACCCGCTCTCGAGGTAATCCAACGCACGCATAATACACCCCCCATACAAAATAACCCTCAGTCACAGCCTAGACATCCTGGGCCCTGGCCTCTCATGACCACTGGGCCAGACGCAGTGAAGCAGGGCATGTCCAAAGCTATTGACCTCGACGATGACAAGCCCCCACAGATTTGTCGCTGCCTCTGCTGCTGAAGGGCCAGCAGTGGGGGTGGCAGCACTACAAGCAGAACCCGTTACTCATCCTCACTACAAGCAGAACCCGCTACTAAATGTCCCTTTGTAGAAGTGAATAGCAAGAAGGTCCCCTGCATACTAGACACAGGCTTTTAAACCTTTTTTAACCAAGCTTTCTTTCAGAAGTACCTGGGAGACGCTACCATGACTGATGCTGGTCAATCCCCCTAGCTGATGTTGCGTGCCGCAAATGGTCTCCAGATACCACATATTGGCTATGCCATTGTAGACTTCGCTGTGGGAGGGTCAAGGTACCAAGTAAAGGTGTCATTGTGGTGAAAGATGAATGCATGGGCTCCGACCAGGGTATATTGGGGATGAATGTGATCTCTCAGTGTTGGGCAGGCTTCCTCAAGGGGAACCCTCCAGGTTTAATGGCCTTTAGGACTACTGTTTCCACCACTGCAAGAAGTGCCTGGGAAAGCTCATTTGCAGTATGCCGCAAGATCGACACTGAGGGCCCCGCTACGCTGTTCCAAGAGGAGGCTAAGCTGCCTCGTCAAGCCCCTGTATTAATCCCCACACACTCCGAGATGGTGTTGTGGACTCACGTGTCCGACGGTGCCCCCACTACACTCTTCAATGTTCTGGTGGAGGCCCTGCTTGACCAAGAGAAGAAGTGGCAGATTGGACGGACATGGCTACCGTGAAAGGGAAACAAATTCCCCTCCGGGTGTGCAACCTCAACCTGTACCCCGTGAAGGTTCCAGTGTGTCACCCCCTAGCCCAAGTCACCCAAATTGACCCTGATGATGTCCAGACCGACAGAAAACTCATCCTACAGACCTGTGTCCCTGGCGTTGTAGAGGTGAGAAATGTTTCTGGAGTGAACGATATACTGCACCCCACTAACACTCCTCCCCATTCTTTCCTCTATCTCCAGAGCGACGTTTTGACGCCAGAACAACAATGTCACTTTACAGAGCTGGTGGAAAAGTGTAGTCCAGTATTCGCTGCTCACGATGACGACTTCGGACGCACCAACATTGTTCAGCACCAGATTCCAACCGGAACCGAGAGCGGTTTCGGACTGTTCCCCCGAGTCTGTATCCCGAGTTGTTGAGTGCCCTCCCCAAGCAATGCTGGACAGTGGCGTGTTGAGGGAGAGCTCCAGCCCCTGGGCTGGTCCTGTGGTGCTGGTCAAGAAAAAAAAGACGGTTCCTGGCTCTACTGTATCAATTACAGGAAGTTGATCGTGGTCACACTCAAAGTTGCCTACCCCCTACCCAGCATAGAGGAGTCACTAACGGGGCTGAAGAAAGCTCAGTGGTACTCCACTTTGGACTTGGCGACCGTGTATTGGCAAGTCTAAATGGATCAGCGAGACTAAGAAGATAGCCTTTACCACCCTGATGGGTCCGTATGAGTTCGAAGCGGATGCCATTCGGCTTGACCAATGCCCCCGCCACATTCCAGAGGCTCATGCAGAGGTGTCTGGGGGGAATGGTGAACGACTCCCTGCTGATTTACCTCGACAACGTTATTGTGTACTCGCCAGACTTCTAGAGCCACCTATCCCATCTGGAACAGGTTTTCCAGAAGCTACATGGGCTGAAAAGGCAGCCCCGCAAGTGCAATCTGTTTCAATGGGAGGTGGCGTACTTGGGTCACGTCATCAGCCAGAAGGGGATGGCTACAGATCAATCCAAGACCGAAGTGGTGAAGTAGTGGCCAGTTCCTCAGACTGTGAAGCAAGCGCAGTCCTTTCTTGGCTTTGCTGGCTATTACCGGTGCTTCATTCAAGCTTTCTCCAAAGTCAACAGGCCTTTGACCACTTGAAAGAAGCTTTGTTGAGCGCCCCCATCCTGGGTTATGCAAACTTCTTACTCCCCTTCCGACTGTACACGGACGCCAGCCTTGAAGGGCATGTGGCTGTGCTGGCACAAGTCTGAAATGGCTAAGAACAAGTAATTGCTTATGCCAGCCGCATCATGCATCCAAAAGAGAGGAACGACCAGAACTGTAGCTCCTTCAAACTGGAGCTTTTGGCCTTCAAATGGGCCATGTCAGAAAAGTTCAAGGATTACCTTTATGGAGCAGAAGTCATGGTCTTCAAAGACAACAACCCCTTGGTCCACCTGGACACCGCCAACTGGGGTGCCGTGGAGCAATGCTTGGTGGCCCAACTCGCTAACTTCAGGTATGAACTCATACAGGCCAGGGGTTAATAACCGCAATACTGAGTCTCTGTCTAGATTGCCTGGGAAGCGGCCTAGAGTGACGTCGGCCTAAGCCAGCACCTGTGACGTGCTGGCCGACGTAAGCGGCACGGAGGAGTCCTGGGAAGAGCGCCAAAGACTGGACCCTGACCTACTGACCCTACGCCACTGGAAGGAACAAGAGACTCTGCCTTCAACCCAGGTAAGCCTCTCCCTGTCACCACAGTTACGGAAAATGATATAGGATTGGGACCAGATTAAGATACAGGATGGGGTGCTGAGGAGGTTCAGGGACCCCACCGGCACCGAGCTTTAGGCTTTCCAACGCATCGTCTCCAATGCATCGTCAAAGTCATGGGGCGCCCGAGCAGTGAATGGATGCTGTCGACCTTACGTAGACTGTTGTAATGGACTGTAATGAGCTGTGATATCAAGGAGTGGACCGCCAGTTGCCCCCAGTGCCTGTGTAGTAAACCGGGACCTGAGGTGAGAGCCCCCCTCATACCCATTACTACATTGTGTCCTTTTGAAGTGGTAGGAATAAATAATAATAATAATAATAATAATAATATGCCATTTAGCAGACGCTTTTATCCAAAGCGACTTACAGTCGTGCGTGCATACATTTTTGTGTATGGGTGGTCCCGGGGATCGAACCCACTACCTTGGCGTTACAAGCGCCGTGCTCTACCAGCTGAGCTACAGAGGACCACACAGGAATAGACTATCTCTCCCCAGGCAGATACAGAGATACTTACTGTAGAATCGTGGTTGGGATGACCATATGTAAAGGTGTGGTGGGGGATATCCCAAGTGACACTGACTCTTGCGAGACTAGTAATTGCCATTCTACCTTATATTTATATTATCAGCATGTCTTGTTATTTTGCTATCATCCCCTATTTATGAGTGCCTTTCACTCAAGTGTGCTGTGTGTTCTTGACCATGATTGCATTCACCTAACTTCTGACAGTCTCACGTGTGAAATGGAATTGCATTAACTATTTGTTTGCTCGCATAGTGTGCAGTGATCCCCCCAGATTGGCATGGACTACATTGACTAAGAGACAGCTGTTGCCAATTCCCTATCACCTCCTCCCTCCCCAAACTAAATGAAAAACACACCCCAAACTATAGAAAAGGGAAATGGGCACTTACCTTGGGTGCAACTCCACCGGAGACCTGTTGACCGGACGACTGCCTCGCTGCTCCTCGACCCGCTGCTGCAACTAGACTACTGCCCCTCGCCTACTACGTGGGAAGAAGACACCTGTACAATGCTTTCAATAGCACTACCAAAGGAAATTGCTTATCTCTAATGCGTGAGTGTGCTTCAGTTGTTGATCAGTATACACTCTAACCATTTATCTGTCTACAGCCAAAGGGACACGCCAGACGCAGCTAAAAAGCTACACCCAACTCCACCACCGAGCAGCCCCGGCGTGATAGAATTAAAAGTTCCTTAATAATAGCGAAATAATAATACTGAATAATAATGTGTACCAGTAAGTAATATGCTATTCATTTATCTAAATGTTAATTATACGATCTGTGTGCTCTATTGATGTCTGATCTGAGTTTGATTGGTTAAACCTAGGAATTCCTATAGGGGTGCACAGGGCTTCCCAGCTCACTCACTACAAGTGACTTGAAAGCGAAGCTACATCTCCTTGTGATTTATTTCTATATTTCCCCCTTTCAGGGGTATAACATTTTGGAGGCTCTGCTAAGATGAATGCACCTAATCTAGTCTCCACGAGATAGGAAGACGTTCAACCGACATTCATCTTCAAAACCAACTCAGGCAGACGACAGTGTGTCAGACGGCTACGGTAGAGGTTCGACAGACACTGGAAAAGGAGTGCGTGCAAACTGAGGTCAGAGTGAACATCAGGGAGCAGCAAGGTCCATTCAGTAAAAGAGAACCTTCATTTAAAGCGTTGTCAACTTTTTTTGCTAGTAAAATGGAACCAGCGTTAGAGGATATGCAAATAGAAGTGAAAGGAGCGTTGTATAAACTGACTAAAGACAATCTCATTGAAATAAGTGACTTTTTGAAAATATCAGGACCAAACCAAGATAATCTAACTGGTACAACACTCATGACCCTTGTTTCACATGTAATAAATTATCTTGAACGTTAAGAAGTAAAAGACCTAGAGGATGATTGTCACACCCTGGTTCTGGGACTCATTATGTTGAGCCAGGGTGTGTGCAGTCTATGTGTTTATTTCAATGTTGGTAGTTCTGTTATGTCATTTTCTAGGTTGTTGTATGTTGGTGTTGAGTGACTCCCAATCGGAGGTAACGAGTGTCAGCTGTCGGCTCGTTATCTCTGATTGGGAGCCATATTTATACTGTGTGTTTTCACCTTGGGGTTGTGGGTTTTTGTTCCTTTACGGTCATTGTTACTGAGGACTTTACGAATCGTCTATTTGTTTTGGTTTTTGCACTTTATATAATAAAGTCAATCATGTTCGCTCAACACGCTGCGTATTGGTCTACTCCTTTTGAAGACGATCGTGACAATGATGGTATGTCTGAACTGTTGAACCTTAAAGACATGATAAATGAGATGCAGGAGGCCAGTGACGTTATCTCAACGGACAAAGCGAATAGAAATGAAGAACACGAAAAACTACAAACAGAGCTAGAGCAATTAAGGCTTTCACTAAAACAAAAGGAAAGTGAGCTGCAGGAGCTTGTTAACAAAAATGGAATTGACACTGACACAGTGCAAATGCAGGGACACGCCACAGTATGGCGCAAAGAGGTCAAATAGGTGAACCAGGCCAAAAAGACAGACTCACGTGCTCTAGCCTTGCTCACCAAATCGAAAACGGACTAAATAAATGGTATCCAGAGATAGAAATAGAGGATGCAGTGGTAAGAGTTATTGCACCAGTGCTGCAAATGCTGAGCTATCTGGAGGGGAAGTCAGAGTTGCAACAGAACTGTATAGCCAACTCACATCAGAAGTACAGAGCAGCAAATACACCCTCAAAACGTCCTAATCCCTTCCTTAGATCTGAGACAGAAAATCCTGTTTGCCTCACAGGAAGCAGAGTCTGGTCTTAGGTATGACCGAGCACTGGTCCAGAGCATGTTCATGCATACTGTCCTGAGTGGTCTACAAAAAGTTGGGAGAAGATATTCCAATCTATGAACTGAAACCTGAACAAGGAAAAGGACAGTCTAGATGAGTCTTGCACCGCAACCTACTCTTACCGTGACCACTTGCCCCTTGAAGTTAAAACACAACAAAACTCCAAGCCAAAGAAAAGAGCAACAAACCAAAGTAACGGACAAATGGAAGAACTCGAACAGGATGATGACGATGAATACTACAGATATGAAATACCGTCTTGGGCGTACCCAGAAAGAAGTGAAAGTACTAATGTAGTACCTGCAGAACATGCAGTTGACAGCAAACAGGACACATCTGTGGACAACCCAATGCCTCTTCCAGAAGAGACTCAGAACGAAGTGGAACAGACAAGGGACTTACAGTGCATTCAGAAAGTATTCAGACCCCTTGACTTTTTCCACATTTTGTTACGTTACAGCCTTATTCTAAAATGGATTCAATTGTTTTTTTCCCCTCATCGCTCTACACACAATACCCCATTATGACAAAGCAAAACAGGTTTGTAGAAATAACACATTTACATAAGTATTCAGACCCTTTACTCAGTACTTTGTTGAAGCACCTTTGGCAGTGATTACAGCCGAGAGTCTTCTTGGGTATAATGCTACAAGCTTGGCACACCTGTATTTGGGGAGTTTCTCCCATTCTTCTCTGCAGATCCTCTTAAGCTCTGTGAGGTTGGATGGGGAGTGTCGCTGCACAGCTATTGTCAGGTCTCTCCAGAGATGTTCGATCGGGTTCAAGACTGGGCTCTGGCTAGGCCACTCAAGGACATTCAGAGACTTGTTCCAAAGCCACTCCTTCATTGTATTGGCTGTGTGCTTAGGGCCGTTGTCCTGTTGGAAGGTGAACCTTCGCACCAGTCTGAGGTCCTGAGCGCACTGGAGCAGGTTTTCATCAAGGATCACTCTGTACTTTGCTCTGTTCATCTTTCCCTCGATCCTGACTAGTCTCCCACTCCTTGCCTCTGAAAACATCCCCACAGCATGATGTTGCCAGCACCATGCTTCACCGTAGGGAGGGTGCCAGGGTTCCTCCAGACATTACGCTTGGCATTCAGACCAAAGGGTTCAATCTTGGTTTCATCAGACCAGAGAATCTTGTTTCGCATGGTCTGAGAGTCCTTTAGGTGCATTTTTGGCAAATTCCAAGCAGGCGGTTATGTGCCTTTTACTGAGGAGTGGCTTCCGTCTGGTCAGTCTACCATAAAGGCCTTTTTGGATGAGTGCTGCAGAGATGGTTGTCCTTCTGGAAGTTTCTCCCATCTCCACAGAGGAACTCTAGAGCTCTGTCAGAGTGACCGTCGGGTTCTTGGTCACCACCCTGACCAAGGCCCTTCTCCCCCGATTGCTCAGTTTGTCCGGGCGGCCAGCTCTAGGAAAAGTATTGGTGTTTCCAAACTTCTTCCATTTAAGAATGATGGAGGCCTCTGTGTTCTTGGGGACCTTCAATGCTGCAGAAATGTTTTGGTACCCTTCCCCAGATCTGTGTCTTGACACAATCCTGTCTCGGAGCTCTACGAACTATTCCTTCGACCTCATGTCTTGGTTTTTGCTCTGAAATGCACTGTCAATTGTAGGACCTTATATAGACAGGTGTGTGCCTTTCCAAATCATGTACAATCAATTGAATTTACCACAGGTGGGCTCCAATCAAAGTTGTAGAAACATCTCAAGGATGATCAATGGAAACAGGATGCACCTAACCTCAATTTCGAGTCTCATAGCAAAGGGTCTGAATACTTATGTAAATAAGGTATTTCTTTTTTCATTTGCAAACATTTCTAAAAACCTGTTGTCACTTTGTCATTATGGGGTATTGTGTGTAGATTGATAAGGGTATGTGCCAGCTCATGCTTTTTATTAGATTGATAAGGGTGAAATAATAATTTAATCAATTTTAGAATAAGGCTGTAACGTAATGTAGTGTATGTTATTCGTAGGTGTTACCGTCAATCAAGGAGTCTGCTCATACTGAACGTCGATCATAAGGTTTATTCAGATCATAAGCTTCAGCATGAGTAACAGGTGACATGACACCCGGAGAGCAGTAGTGTCGTCCAATTCTGATGTCTGCTCTGACCTATCTTCTTCGTGCACCCCTATTTATAACCAATGCAACAAGATGGCTCCCTCTGCTGGCCAGTTTACAATACACTTCCTGTCTATTATATGTTACATTATACTAACAACCAACATTCCATTTCGTCATGAAAAACATTTAACAAAGGCATAATCTTCAGATACGATATTCCCCCCTTTCGAGACGAAATAAACGTCTCGAAAACAAACAGAATAAGATTATGACTATTAATCATTTATCTCATTGAATATTCTTAACCTTAAACCCAAAAACATTCTCCTCTAGAGTGTAAATACCTTTCTATGAAATACCTGTTTATGAAGTGTGAATACATTACTATGACATATGAACAACTGTTTATGAAGTATGAACACATTACTATGAATTATGAATAAATCTCTATGAAGTATGAACACATTACTATGAATTATGAATAACTCTTTATGGAGTGTAAATACATTACTATGAATTATGAATATATCTCTATGGAGTGTGAGAGCGAAAAACTGTCCAGCAGCCATCCATCCATATCAATCAAGACAGTAAAATTCTCTCACCGTCCCTCTGCCCCAGGCAACCACCGTCGGTACTCCAGATAACCTCATAACTCATGTAAATGCATTTGAAACTATGATGTAATTAAATACCCATGTAAACAAAATCCTATCCATAAATATCCACTCTCAGGCTGGTCAACCCATAGGACCTGAAAGGGAATCTCTCCCTGCTTAAACATTCTGTCCCTAACCCCATCGAAACAAACAAAAGCATCTACGATCCTCATCTGCATTCAATAACCTCAAACATAATTATACTAAAATCAATACCTAAGAATATGACACAATTATGTATTACACATGTCTATATTTCATTGCAGACACTGGAATGTAGTCCACTACACTTCGTCTCCCTGTAATGTCCTCTTCCAATGGACTTGTTGATGATGGAATCAGCCACACCCTCCTTGTTTCCTCTCCTCCAGTCATATTGTCTTTGTTTGAGTATTCCAATCTCCACATGCTTCTCCCACATGCTTCTGGAATGACAAGAAAATAAACGACCAAACAGTATCCTTTGCAAAACAACCACTTTCAAATTAAACCTCTATTTCACCCAAGAATTTAAAAAATGATACATAAATGATGCATGAATCACATTATCCATTCCCCCCTTTGATTCATAAATCATACTAAAAATTATACTAATATTGAAAAAACAATTTGAAAAATCATCAAATAATCCAAAATGATATTTATCCCTCAGTTCCACTTGTCCATCTTTATCCAGATCAGGAACAGTCCACACCGGCATCTGAGTGTTGTCTCCAGGCACCACTTCTCCAACCTATCTCAATCTCATAACTTTCTCAAAAGTCAGTACAAACATCACACAGTGTTATCAAAGCTTAAACTACTAGAATCTGACCCATCACTGCCCCTACTGGCCTAATTGATCTTGCAACCAAATCCCTTCAAATGCATCCCTTATATTTTCCAAATGTTACACCATACCATGAATGAAGTCCCCCCTTCTCCCTTAAACTTATTCTTCACTGATAGGCTTGAAGACTATGACATGTCGCCATGTGTCTGCTAAATGACTAAAATGTAAATGTAATGTCACCCTTCTAACCCTAGATTTAGCTGTGTCCAATGCTATCCCTCTTATAATGGTAAAACCTCATATGGAAGCTTCAACGTTGACCTGTAACAACATCCTATCCCCATAGGGTAAGAATATACTCTATCATAATTTCCCCTTATCCTCTAAAATTCCCATAGTCACATTGTCAGTCAAAAGCTAATCTTTTAACCATCAAAGTCCTGCTCTTCTTACTACCTGATATATAAAAAGTAACCTATTATTTGTCATTACTACCCTTAAGGTCATACTTATCCAAAGTTATCATCTAACATCCCAATCTGATCTTTCCATAAACATACCCCTTACCTCATATGTTTCATTAGAACAAACAACTTTTAGCCCTCAATATTTCACCTGAATACTTCAGAGTTTGCAATTACCTGATTTTACTTTCCCTCTAACCAATGCTCATAGGGTAATCCCTTCACCCAAGAACACTTAAACCCTACTGGTCTGACAACTACATTATTTTATCGGTCAATGACTGTTGCCGATACCACAGTCATGACAAAGCATAACATTTACCCACACCCGTCAGAGGCCGCGCGACCGTCTAACACGTCTTGGGCTGGCATCCCCAACAGACATCAACCCTCAAGATTCCTCACTGACCCCACAGAATGAGTTAATCTATCTCTAATTTCCACAACAGAGGAACGAGCAGCACTGATCAGATGCCCCCCCCCTCTGTCATCAAAATCAAAAGACCTCATCCTGCAGCTTCCATGACGAATCTCTCTTCTCCATTTCAGATTAATCTATATTGTTTCTATTAATATCGGCTCTCCTTTTTTAACC
This sequence comes from Coregonus lavaretus, assembly GCF_964263955.1. NCBI lineage: Eukaryota > Metazoa > Chordata > Actinopteri > Salmoniformes > Salmonidae > Coregonus > Coregonus lavaretus. The sequence goes on along the minus strand of NC_140008.1, from coordinate 15,908,020 downwards.
CTATTCGTAATAACCTAAACCCCTGAGTCTCTCTTGCTGCCTCCTTCAATTTCAGAAAAGTTGTTGTCATCCTTCCTACATTTGCTATTACCATCGTATCATTAATCCCTTCCAAAGTTACCATTAAAGTAGTTGATTTAGCTGCTGTATTAACCCTAATTACTTCTAGTGCAAAATTTCCCATATCCTATGTGTATTATTCACTGTTGGAGTGACTACTGTCCATTCAGTTCTACTCCTCCTGAACTCCCTCAATGACTGTGAAAACTTCCACAGACTTCAAATCTTCCATTATAAGCGTTACTTTATGAATTACATTGCCCGTTAACCAATAATTCCTAACCGAAACAAATTCTAATGCTTGCCCTAAATAAGTACACATATATTCTCCCTAACCTTTCTCTATAATATTACGCAACATAAGTGAACAGTCACTCCTAACCCTATTCCAAACTATACCTCCTTCTACTCCTGGTCCTGATAACAATACTTATTCTCCATAATTATCTCTCCATATGAGAGAAACGTCCCCATCTTAAACCCTAATAAGTATTTTTCCCCCTAAAATTGGTGCTGTATTGGTTCCCTTATAATCAAATGCAATATGTTTATGACTTTAATACCTATCAATGTTGAAAGAGTTAAATTGCTTCTCCCTGTTGTTATAATAGACTGAAGTGTTAATGTCCTTAGTTACTCCTAGTTTTCCCCAAAGGAAAAAAAAATGGTCTTTGCTTGTACTTCCATCTATCACCACTAGTGTCACTTTTTCCCCCTTTCAGTTCTACCTCTAAACTTTAAACTTTTGATTACACAAAATACACCTATAATGACATTGATCTCCCTGCTGGAAACTGTAAATATAGATACTCAATCACCCTCAATCTTCTCTTATCATTCAGCAACACATACTTTCTCAATGCATCTGCTCCTAACCGATCTAAACTCCTCCCCTATCTTCCCACTAAACGTTAAAATGTCCTTCCTCACTGTTCTCTCTCTGTCTTACTACTAACTTTGAAACTTAGCTTACTGTCTCAGAGTTCCTTCACCCCTAGTTCTCCTAACCTATTTTAATCTAATCTTTTCTCTCATAACATTTAAAACCTTTTCCCCTGATTTATTGACAAAATCTCTTACCACCAAATTTTAGAATATGTGATTGGGAAAGTTCCCCACCTGCTTCTGACTCATTACACACAGACTTGGCAAAACCGACTAAACACCTTTTAGCCTAACCTCAAATCTCTTAGTGTAAGAATGTAACCCAAAATAACAGTCACCCCTATTAAGTTTTTTCCCAGACAGATTGTCTAACAGGCAATCTAATACATTATCATCCTTCCTATGATATTTATCTTTTAAGCAAATGATTCCCCAAAAACCCTACTTTTTAAAATAGTCTCCCAGACAGTCAGTCGTCTATTGTGCCTCTGATTGACTACTTCAATTTACACCATGCATCTCTTCCCACAATGTCATTGGTATATTGTCTCTTTTAATTCCTATTTGACTTCTATAGCAGAGCTCAATTGATTCCCTAAGAGTATTTAAACTGTTTTACTACCTCAAATCCCTATCCTAATTAGTTTACTTTACAGAGTGATATGTTTAACCTCTTTAGACTGAACCCAGATAAGTTTTCCCCTATTCACTATCACTTCTAATTGTCGGATATTCTCGGCACTCTAGAATATTTAGTGTTCACCTGAAGCACAGGTGATCTTCACTTGCTCGTTGATCTTCCTCTGTTTCTTCTTCTCCAATTCTGTGTCTGTCCAGAAACTGACCGTCGATATGGAACATCTGGTCCCCCCTTGGTTGGTACAATTGCCTTTGATATTGTTCAGTTAAAGCTGTAACAGTGATTGTTGATTTGATTCACTCTGATTCTTCATAACCAACACTTATTTTCTTCTTCTCCACCACCCGTTATAAGTTGTATTTGATAGAGTTTTCTTCGTCCGGTTCTTCTCGTTGTGGACCTATCAGTATTCTCTATCAGTATTCTTCAAAAGGTTATCTTCTAAGTTCTGTCCTTGAAATATCGTCTTCCATCATCTTCTTACTTTTCTTCAGCATCTTTGCCTCCATGTATTCTTCTTCTCCTCCAATTCCTGCCACTTCCTTCTGATCACAGAGTCACCTCCACCCATGACCTCTCATCATCATCATCCTCTTCTCCTTAAGTTCCCAGACATCCCGATTTTCCTTCCTTCTTCTGGATTCATCTTCATCGTTGTTTCTGCTCATATTCGTCTTCATCTCTGATGCCACAATCACCCTGCTGGATGATGTCTTTCTGCTGAATCCATATGTGAGAATGGTGTACTAACTTCTGCCATTAGTCTCTCCTAACACTAGTCTACTTTGATTAAAAAATGACTATTTTAATCAATTTCCCCCTATATCAAGCCCTTTATATTCCTTTATTGTGAACTATCCTATTTTAGACTATTTAAGTTATATAGACTTCCCCCCTGTAATTCTTAATATAACCTAACAACTCCAAATAAATCCAAATAAGTAAATTAAAAATCCCGAATAATTAAAACCAATTTTTATTCCTATATCCTATGTCACCACCTTATCCATTAGTGTTGAGTATATTACCACAACTCATCAACTGCCAGTAAATGCAAGTTAGTCATCTTCAGACTAAAATACCCCTAAACAAAGCCTTTAACCCCTTGCTCTATAACCCCTAATTATCATAAATTTAAAGAATAATGTCAGTACCTGATTTCCAATCGAACTGCAATCCAGCCCAGTGATGCACATAGCCTCCAAAATGTAACTTTTATTGAAATAGAATTTGCCAAGCCCCTTGTAAAATCGTCATAACATCACATATCCTGTTAGGGAAAGATCTTGTAACCATAATCAGTACCAAACCCTTTTTGACTTGATCCTCTGCCACGTGACGTGATCACTTCCTGTATCTCCTCGCTCCTCCCACTTAGCGTTCCTCTCATATGACAGAAGAACAAAGACACAACATAACATTTTAGTCGTTAATGCAGTCACTGAGTATCTCCAACCATTCAATATTCGTTTGTTCTACATGATTCACTGTAAGACTTTAACTCAGGACTAATTATAGATCGCCCAAAAACCTTTTTATTTTATTTTAATCCGTTATTTAATTATTTAATTAAATGTATTATAATCCGCTACCATATATCTAATTTATAAATTCAATAGGCTACAAAGCAAGTTTCATCTTCAACCAATCTCTAAACTAGAATACTCGTGCTAAAATCTCTCTGTCTGTGTGTTTCTCCGTCTCCCTACAGCCCCCATGGGTTGTTTTGCAGAATCCCACGCATGCGCAAATATCATTTATTACATAGATCGCTCCAAAACATTTCATTTAATCTTAATCGTTTTATTTTAATTAATTATACTCCGTCAACATATATTTGATCTATAAATGTACTACATCGCCAAATAGTTTAACGTTCACATAACAGTTACTTTAACGATTTTAAAAGTCGTGTTCACCTCTCTCTTCCGGTAGCCCTTACCCCTGAAAAGAAGCCTGAAACAATCACATGACCGTACTGGCCACCATTTTGTTCCGTCGCCTCAGCACGACCGCATGTCGAAGATTTAGTGCCGTAAACCAAAACGTGTCATAATCTTGTGCCATAAACTCCCCCTTTCTGTAGTGTAGTGTCGCAAAATTAAACGCATGCGCACAACCATTCAAAAATACGTTTCCCCATGAAAGAATGATTCTCTCCTCTCTCCCCAAACAGAAAGAATAACAGCCAGCTGTAACTTACCATTTCCCCCATAGTCAAACAACATTTAACAGCGCTCACAAAACATACAACCTGACTTACAGACAGTGACAAGTTTAAGAGACTTTAACCCATCGCAATGGAATCTCTAAGGATATCCGTTAGCATGTAGCACGCATCACAATTAGCATTCAACCTTAGCAGTTAGCTTAGCCTACGGTACATCGTGACACAACACACAATTAGCACTAGCATCCAGCCACCATGATGTAGCATGATTCACATTTTAGCCTTACAAAAATTAGCCTTTAGCCTCAAGCCTTAGCATTTCGCCACGATGTACCACGTGACCCGAACCATACAATCAAGCCTTAGCAACGAGGCACCACGTGGCCTGAAACAATCCAGCCTTAGCTTCAGCCTCTAGCCAACAGCGGCCTACAACACAAATCAATATCCTGCACCGTGGCCAAATAAATAATCGTCCAATTCTCCCCGTCTAACTTTATGCTGCCTTGAAAGATGAATCTCATATCAAGCGGTTATCCCCAAACCAATTTCCCGTCGACCAGAGGAGGAGTATAACATAGCTACAACCATTCACTTCATAATTCCCGCTTAAGAAATCAACCTGCCAAAGCCTAACACTTCACACAGGATTTGTAGCCCACTTAATAATAATAATAATTATTATTACAAGTCGCCTCGTTTCGAGGTCTTTTCCGTATTCCCGGTGCCCTAATTATGCAGATATCTCCCAACATATATTCTCTACCAATCAATTTGTACAATCCATTGTTGTAAACAGCGTTTACACATCAACCAAATTTAAAATATTTTCGTTCAGACTCCCAGTTAACAGCAACACCATACCTCAATAACGACCCAAGTACTTTTAACTGTGCACCGTCAAAGCCCTCTCCCCAATCAACGAAATGACTAGTGTCCAAAGTTTGTGAATAATCTCACCTTTAGCCGGCTTGAACCGTAGTCAAATCGCGAATCCAGGAAAGGGACCAACAACGATGCAATCAATATCTCAGCGGAGCCTCCATTATGTAGTGTATGTTATTCGTAGGTGTTACCGTCAATCAAGGAGTCTGCTCATACTGAACGTCGATCATAAGGTTTATTCAGATCATAAGCTTCAGCATGAGTAACAGGTGACATGACACCCGGAGAGCAGTAGTGTCGTCCAATTCTGATGTCTGCTCTGACCTATCTTCTTCGTGCACCCCTATTTATAACCAATGCAACAAGATGGCTCCCTCTGCTGGCCAGTTTACAATACACTTCCTGTCTATTATATGTTACATTATACTAACAACCAACATTCCATTTCGTCATGAAAAACATTTAACAAAGGCATAATCTTCAGATACGATAGTAAGAAAATGTGGAAAAGGTCAAGGGGTCTGAATACTTTCCGAATGCATTGTAATCTGTATATTAGCTATACAGTATGTTTTGGTCTGATAAACTTGTAGAAGTCATTATTTTCTCATCTAAATAGTTCAATACCAAGTGTAGCAGTGGGCGGCTGTCATGACAAAGTTCTCAGACACGAGGACCCCCCCCCACAGATATGTGTCTTCTTTGCCTGTACAGAGACCATGTAGGGTTTTGAGTTGCGTCTGGCCTCTACTCCATTCACTATGCCAGAGTCCTGGTGAGCTGGGAGAGACACAGAGAACTTGGGCTGTAATCACGTCAATTCAAGGACTTGAATTGTTGTTCATCACATTGTTATACTCTTTACCATATAAACTAAATGATTAATTGTATAATAGGAATCAGCCAGCTTACATTGTAAAAGTCAAGCAAGACCTTCTATGTGTATTAGCTATGTCCACAGTGTCCCTTTGCAGTTCTCTGCGGAGTAGAGACCTCTAGAGAATAGAGTCAAAGAGTTGTGCCCCTCTGCCCTCTGACCCCTGAATGAGTAGAGGTCAAAGGTGAAGTTTGGTCTTAGCTGTGAGCCTTGGAGTAGGCAGAAAAATGAGGAAAAGGAGCAGGACAGATGTGGCAGCCATGTTGTCAGAGAATGTGTCGCAGAAGGTCATCAGAAAAAAATAAAAGAAAGGAGGACCAAGACAATCTTCATATAATTAATTAAAATGCCTTTATTATTATGGCATGTTCAATAGAAACAAGGTTTTTAAAAAATCTGACGCGTTTCGGTTGCATGGCCTTCGTCAGGGAGTACAAAGAAATAATACAATGTCCTCTTTTGAACAGCTTTTCCAACTAGCCCTAATTTGAAGAGATAGTGGTTACAAAGTTGATTGGACACACCTAGTAAGCAATACTATACACATTAAAATGTGAAATACTGTAACTATGTTATCATACAAATACAACTCCAAGTTAGAAGTATCAGAACACTTAGAAAGGTATTTCTAACCTTAAATATGACTGGGAAAAGTGTAAAAAATAAGAAAGCAATATATTCCATAGTACACTAGAAACCAGCAAAACATGAACAACAACAGTCTAAACATAGCTGAGGGCAATTGAGCACAATGTCCACTAGATGACAGCAAATGGACCTATCACAACTCTACAGGAAGGGTGAGAAATCCATATCTTCATTTAAACCAGGGTATTTAGTGGCCTGTAGTTTGTAAATCCAAAAACGTTCCCTTTGGTTTAACTGTTTAAGATGGTCCCCTTTTCTAATAGAGGTCGGAATATGATCAATACCCATAGCTTGTAGGGAGGCAGGGTTACCATGGTGTAAGGACTTGTAGTGCCTTGCCATTGGGTAGTCTTCATTGCCTACCCGTATGGCGTACTTGTGTTCCGCTAAGCGGTCTTGTAGGCGTCTCTTTGTCCGTCCAATGTAGAACACCTTGCACTGTGGACATTCCAATCTATAGATGACATGAGTGGTTTTGAAGTTAATGAAATGCTTGACATAATACTCAATTTTGGAAGCTGTGTCAACAAAATACTTTTTCTGTGCAATATTTCTGCAATGGTTGCACTGGTTACATTTAAAAGAGCCCTTGGGTTTGTGGTCAAGCCAAGTTTTTTGAGAGTCATCCGGAAGATAACTGTGGACTAATTTGTCATTTAGGGTAGGACATCTCTTAAAGCTTATGACTGGTGGCTCAGGAAAGACTTGGCGCAGTAGTGTATCACTTTGGATGATTCCCCAATTATTTTTAATGATTATTTTAATGTTCTCTGCTTCAGTGCTATATTTTGTAACAAAATACACTCTCTCTGATGTATCACGAGGCACTCCCCTTCGGAACAAGTTCTCTCTGTCAAGTAATCCAGCCCTTATACCTGCATCTTTCAGGACCTGAACGCTGTAACCCTGATTCAAGAAGCGATTCTCCAATTCAGCAGATTTGACACTGTAGTCTGTTTCCTGATCGCAAATTCTGCGGACTCTTTGGAATTGGCCATATGGAATATTCTCTTTTAGCCTTTTGGGGTGAAAGCTGTCTGCCCTCAGAATGGTATTCCCATCTATAGGCTTCCTAAAGATTGATGTGTGCAAACAACATTTGTCATTTTTACTAATGTCGAGGTCCAAAAAATGAATGTTATCCTTGCTGTACTCCATAGTTAGTTTGATGTTAGGATTAATGCTGTTAAGGTATTGGTGGAAGGAAATAAGTTAATCTTCTGAGCCGGACCAAAACAGGCAAACATCATCAATATAGCGTCCCCACCATATAATCCGGTCAAAGAAATTGTTATTAGAAGGATCCAAAACGAAGTCATTTTCCCATTTACCCAAGTACAAACCAGTGTAGGAAGGGCTGTAGCAAGCTCCCATGGCACATCCTTTGACCTGTTTAAAAATACGGTCCTGAAAGATAAAGATGTTATGATTAAGAGTCCATTCAGTCAGTGAGACAATGAATTCTGTAGGAGAAGGTATTTGAGAGTGTGTGTGTGATGGAGTCTTCGTCTTCTCAGACTGGTGGGTTTAGAAGGGCTGAGTGTCTCTTTCAACCCTTCACAGGATGTACCACCACCTAGCTTCACAGGATCTCATCTACCACAGTGTGAACTTTTCAGTCGTACCTTGACTGACACCTTGTATAGATCACCCACCAAATCGTGAATATTCACATTCAAAAGGAGAACAGCCTTCCTACCTAGTGGTAGCCTAAGTCAAATGTTAGTAAACACACTTTCTTAGATTAAACATACATATAATTTTTTGTTAATGAAAAGCTTGTGTTTAGTTTGAAAAATAAATGCTTATTGTCTCGTTTTTCATGCAGGTTGGCATTTATTGAGATGACTCATGAACTGGAGGCAGCGTTGTAGATTGGTCACTAGTTGGAACATCCACAAGCCATACAGTCTTATTTGAAACCTAACCCTAACCTAACCATAACCTTAACCAAACTGCTAACCCTAATGCCTAACCCTAACCTAATTAAGACCAAAGAACACATTTTTGTTTTCATTACATTTGACTTTGCAGCTGGTCCATCTAGCGGAAACCACCCAGTTCAGCCTCCAGGGCAAGACTCGTGACAATAAACGTGTGTCTCAGGTACTCTAATATATCCAGCAGAGCAGACAAGAGAATCAGAAATATTTATTAAAGTTATTTAGATGGTGCAGTTTTCCCAGTTTAAACAATAGACATGGGCCTAGTTTCCCACATTCAATGTTTTTTGTTGTTGATAAAAAAAAAGGTATTACATTGCATTGTTACTACGTGCAACACTAACCTAGTGTTTTATACAACACCAGGGAATCCCACCAGTTTATCTCTTGTTACTACCTATTTATACAGTATATACTTGCTCCCTCATTCAAAAGCTATGTGTCTTACTGTGCGCCAGTTTTTGCACCTGCTAAGTTTGCAGTGTGTTAGTGCCTGTTCTTAGCAGCACTCTGAATCAGATAGATGGACCACAATGACCAAAGCTTCTGGCATTCAAAAGGAGCAGTGGTGTGCTTTCAGAGAATTGTGTCGCCTTCATGTAACCAGAGCTACTTTGTTGTCTTAACCACATGTTTCCATGTAGCGTATACTGTATATCTGTCTAAAGACTTGATAATAACCCTGTTGGCCATGTCAGTAGTGACTTGTGGAAAAAGACTTGAAGCAATTCAATTACTAATAAACACACACACACGCACACACTCTCAGTCAATATTTTCTGTTTGAAAAAGTAATGTATGTTTATTAGTAATTGAATTGCCTCATTTCAGTCCAGTGACTTTCTTGATCCAGGGGAGATAGGTTGACATGTTGGTGTAGACATTGGGCTGTTTCCTCTCTCTAAAGCTCCTAAACACTATTACGGTGTTTCTAATCCTGTCTTGAATTAGATCCCTTCTTCTGGAGTTTCCAAATAATGTAAGTGGCTGTCCCTCCTTTTATTTTAGGCATATATTCCCTGCTCTTATATGGTGTGTTGACAAATTCCTCAATGGTAATTTCAAAAGGTCAAATGAACAGTATTATGCTCAAACAAAGAACACACGAGAATATAGTTTTGTCCAGGATAATAATTGATGAGTACAAAATTACTTTTTAAAGACATGATTTGGAGCTTCAAATGCTTTATCTTTTCTTTGCAAATTATCAAATTACTTAACATTAATAGGTCTTTCACATTTTTATATTGATAAAGTAAGACATTACATTTCATTCATTGACTGCTAATGTCAGCCCAGGGCTCACTGCGATCCACCAGTCATCCATTATGCTAATGTCTTTGACCTCAGTCTTTATATTCCGATTATGGTACATGGCACGGATGGTTGTTCAGATGGATTGAATCACTATGGGGGCCCAAGTTCCTCACACGGTATGTGGCTGTGTGGTTGAGTAGTTAAAATTCCAAAGAAATGTGCGATCTTACTGCCCCAGAAGTCGGGGGTTCAGTTCCTGCTTCTGCCTGTCCCACTTTCACTCCTTCTCTGTCTCCTGCTGTTTCTTATCTGTCTAAACAAAGTACAGAAAAATAAAGGTAGATTTCCACAGAATAATATTCTCCCTAGGGCCTATTCAGACTAGATCAATTTATTTAACGTGAAAAAAAAAAAGTTGATTTCAGTGTTGTGTTAAGTTTACTTATCTCTGAATCAGGCCCCATGTACTCAGTGTAACAAGGGTGGTTCAGCACAGCAGTCTAGTCTGGCTGAGTGGACTAAGACTGTGTTTTGACAAGCAGGAGACCTGCGTTCACATCCACCTTCTCACATTATTACCAGTGATGAAGGCCCACTTTATACATGTTACCGCTGCTATAATTTACATAGCCCTAAACATTTAGATTGCAACATAATTTATAATATCACAACTGGGTTAGGGAGTAACATATAGGCGTAACTGTAATCCATTACGTTATCAGCAAAATATTGTAATCAGATTACAGATACTTTTGAAAAATATGATGATTACTTCTAGGATTCCATTTAAATTCAGAAAGGATTGTCGTGGAAATTCTACACAGGGACACTCGAAGTCAATCTTAAATTAATAATTATTTCTTATCAGCGCGCTGGAGAGTTTCCAACCAACTCATTGCACCAAGTACACATGTCGATCAGGAGCTCTCTCGGGGCAGTCCCGTTAGATCTCTTATATACTGGTTACAGACACGTTACATAGGCATAGTTCATACGGTTGTTTCCGGCATGTGTCTGGCACCGTCTCCTATCTTAATTTATAGAACATATTCTGGGTATTCTGCCAGATGGTCCTAAGGAGGGGTTGATGTCGCCCCCCCCCCCCCCCCATATCTTTACCAAGCACAGGCAGGAACCAAGGATTATTTATGACCATAAGACAAGATGAAAATGTTCAAGGCTGTCTCTTCACAAGATAAAATGTTCCATCACAGGATTTTGCCCCAAAACACCTTTCTGTTTTCTCAATGACATTCAAATCAGCATTGAAAATAGGCGTAAGTTTAAGTTTGTTCCACTTGAGCAAGTCTGACCACAAGTCAGAGACCACTATGATGACACACCAAATAGGTGGTGGGCCGACGCCAAAAACAGGGAAGTTGATAGATCTATGTGTCACGGTTTCTGCCGAGACTGCCCTTCCTTCTGGCTCGGGCAGGCTTCGGCGTTCGTCGTCACCGGAGTACTAGCTGCTGCCGCTCTATGTTATATGTTTCTATGTTCACTTGATTGTTGTCTGTTGTTGCACACCTGTTCCCCATTATGTTAGTTTGTCTGCCTATTTAACCTGTTCACGTCCACTGTTTGGTGTGCGTGTTTATTGTATGGTACGAGTGTCATTTTGGTGAGCGGGTTTTGCTCCTCCTTTGTTGTTTGGAGGGTTTTTCCTTGTATTTCTTTACTACTCAGTAAAGTGGTTCTTCATCTCATTCTGTGTCCTGCGCTTGACTCTGGCCTACCGCATTCCACCGACATTCGTGACACTATGGCGAGTGAGGAGCAGATTATTTTTATATGACAATGAAATATTCTTACGATTACTGTTTTTTTGCACATTTTCAAAAAGTATATTTCAACATTGTCTGCTCAGGCAAATTTGCGAACTGCTAAACTTGGAACTATCAGAACTCCCATACATACCCCTCGTGATAAAGGCAGCCAATCGCCTGCTTCTAAGATGTAAATGTCACAAGTGACACTGACTCTTGCGAGACTAGAGATTGCCATTCTACCTTATATTTATACACTGCTCAAAAAAATAAAGGGAACACTTAAACAACACATCCTAGATCTGAATGAATGAAATAATCTTATTAAATACTTTTTTCTTTACATTGTTGAATGTGCTGACAACAAAATCACACAAAAATTATCAATGGAAATCAAATTGATCAACCCATGGAGGTCTGGATTTGGAGTCACCCTCAAAATTAAAGTGGAAAACCACACTACAGGCTGATCCAACTTTGATGTAATGTTCTTAAAACAAGTCAAAATGAGGCTCAGTAGTGTGTGTGGCCTCCACGTGCCTGTATGACCTCCCTACAACGCCTAGGCATGCTCCTGATGAGGTGGCGGATGGTCTCCTGAGGGATCTCCTCCCAGACCTGGACTAAAGCATCCGCCAACTCCTGAACAGTCTGTGGTTTAACGTGGCGTTGTTGGATGGAGCGAGACATGATGTCCCAGATGGGAACTCGTACAACGCTCGCAATAGCACTAGCTAATGGAAAGTGCTTATTTCCAGTGTGTGTGTGTGATCAGTATAGCTTCTCATTGTGCTTCTTGTGTTTCCCCGCCAGCTGCTGTCGGATCAAACCGACTCGACGCTCCCATGCAACCGACTGTCCCTCATCCCGAAACGACGTCACAGACAAACACGAAACAACGTAGCCTATGGACTCGCAAGGGCACCCCGATTGATTGATACACGGAACGGAACGCACCCATTTCTTTGGACTGAACTGCTTTAGTGTTGTAACGTTGACTGGGGTTTTTCTAATAGCCTTGCTGTGCTTTGTTAAGAGTAACTCTGCTGTGGTTTAGTTAACAGGCACATTTCTTGGTAAGAGTAAAACATCTGGGATTGTCAATTCTGTGGCTCTGCTGCTGGTAGTCAAATCAAATCAACTGTTATTTGTCACATACACGTGTTTAGCAGATGTTAAAGCGGGTGTAGCGAAATGCTTGTGCTTCTAGCTCCGACAGTGCAGTAATATCTAACAATTTCACAACATATACCCAATACACACAAAACTAGTAAGGAATGGAATTTAAGAAATATAAATATACATACAGTGGGGAAAAAAAGTATTTAGTCAGCCACCAATTGTGCAAGTTCTCTCACTTAAAAAGATGGGAGAGGCCTGTAAATTTCATCATAGGTACACGTCAACTATGACAGACCAATTGAGATTTTTTTTCTCCAGAAAATCACATTGTAGGATTTTTTATGAATTTATTTGCAAATTATGGTGGAAAATAAGTATTTGGTCACCTACAAACAAGCAAGATTTCTGGCTCTCACAGACCTGTAACTTCTTCTTTAAGAGGCTCCTCTGTCCTCCACTCGTTACCTGTATTAATGGCACCTGTTTGAACTTGTTATCAGGATAAAAGACACCTGTCCACAACCTCAAACAGTCACACTCCAAACTCCACTATGGCCAAGACCAAAGAGCTGTCAAAGGACACCAGAAACAAAATTGTAGACCTGCACCAGGCTGGGAAGACTGAATCTGCAATAGGTAAGCAGCTTGGTTTGAAGAAATCAACTGTGGGAGCAATTATTAGGAAATGGAAGACATACAAGACCACTGATAATCTCCCTCGATCTGGGGCTCCACGCAAGATCTCACCCCGTGGGGTCAAAATGATCACAAGAACGGTGAGCAAAAATCCCAGAACCACACGGGGGGACCTAGTGAATGACCTGCAGAGAGCTGGGACCAAAATAACAAAGCCTACCATCAGTAACACACTACGCCGCCAGGGACTCAAATCCTGCAGTGCCAGACGTGTCCCCCTGCTTAAGCCAGTACATGTCCAGGCCCGTCTGAAGTTTGCTAGAGTGCATTTGGATGATCCAGAAGAGGATTGGGAGAATGTCATATGGTCAGATGAAACCAAAATATAACTTTTTGGTAAAAACTCAACTCGTCGTGTTTGGAGGACAAAGAATGCTGAGTTGCATCCAAAGAACACCATACCTACTGTGAAGCATGGGGGTGGAAACATCATGCTTTGGGGCTGTTTTTCTGCAAAGGGACTAGGACGACTGATCCGTGTAAAGGAAAGAATGAATGGGGCCATGTATCGTGAGATTTTGAGTGAAAACCTCCTTCCATCAGCAAGGGCATTGAAGATTAAACGTGGCTGGGTCTTTCAGCATGACAATGATCCCAAACACACCGCCCAGGCAACGAAGGAGTGGCTTCGTAAGAAGCATTTCAAGGCCCTGGAGTGGCCTAGCCAGTCTCCAGATCTCAACCCCATAGAAAATCTTTGGAGGGAGTTGAAAGTCCGTGTTGCCCAGCAACAGCCCCAAAACATCATTGCTCTAGAGGAGATCTGCATGGAGGAATGGGCCAAAATACCAGCAACAGTGTGTGAAAACCTTGTGAAGACTTACAGAAAACGTTTGACCTGTGTCATTGCCAACAAAGGGTATATAACAAAGTATTGAGAAACTTTTGTTATTGACCAAATACTTATTTTCCACCATAATTTGCAAATACATTCATTAAAAATCCTACAATGTGATTTTCTGGATTTTTTTCTCTCATTTTGTCTGTCATAGTTGACGTGTACCTATGATGAAAATTCAGGCCTCTCTCATCTTTTTAAGTGGGAGAACTTGCACAATTGGTGGCTGACTAAATACTTTTTCCCCCACTGTATATGGACAAGCAATGACAGAGCGGCGTGGACTAAGATACAGTAGAATATTATAGAATAGAATACAGTATATACATATGAGATGAGTAGTGCAAGATATGTAAACATTATTAAAGTGACTAGTGTTCCTTTTCTTAAAGTGGCCAGTGATTTCAATAGGCAGCAGCAGCCTCTAATGTGCTAGTGATGGCTATTTAACAGTCTGATGGCCTTGAAATAGAAGCTGTTTTTCATTCTCTCGGTCCCAGCTTTGATGCACCTGTACTATCCTCGCCTTCTGGTTGATAGCGGGGTGATCAGGCAGTGGCTCGGGTGGTTGATGTCCTTGATGATCTTTTTGGCCTTCCTGTGACATCGGGGGCTGTATGTGTCTTGGAGGGCGGGTAGTTTGTCCTTGGTAATGCGGTCGGCAGACCGCACCACCCTCTGGAGAGCCCTGTGGTTGCGGGCAGTGAAGTTGCCGTATCAGGCGGTGATACAGCCTGACAGGATGCTCTCAATTGTGCATCTGTAAACGTTTGTGAGGGTTTTAGGTGCCAAGACGAATTTCTTCAGCCTCCTGAGGTTGAAAAGGATCTGTTGCGCCTTCTTCACCACACTGTCTGCGTGGGTGGACCATTTCAGTTTGCCGTTGATGTGTACGCCAAGGAACTTGAAGCTTTCCACCTTCCACCTAGTTTTTCCCCACCTGGGCACAGTGACAAATGGCACGACTAATTGTTCCGGGTCCTTACTTCCCCTCAATTTTGTGCAATATTGCCCTAGTTTACTGCCCATTTTTAAAGTCCCTCAACCTTGTGTGAATACATTCTCTTCTCAGCTCTGCTCAATGTATGTTTTATATTTAGTATGGCAACTTAAGAAACAACCAATGATTTTAAGCCATTGTTGTAAAAGCCGAACGTGTAATCAATATCCTTTGATCGTATTTTGGCCTGTCTCTATGGTTGTGTTTGCCGTGGGATTATAGAACTCTGCTCTTGACATTATGGCGTTAGTCGGCAAAGGACCCCACTTGCAAACACACTGCTTAGTCATGTCTCTGGAACACAGCAACAGGTGGACTTTATTTGTACTGCATTAGAAGGTGATGCCAAGTGACAAGCAATGTTGTTCAAAACAGAAGAGCGGGCTAACGGGAAGAACTTACTAATGGCTTTACAAAAACTGTATGGAGAAACTGCCACGAGGACAGTTGTGTTCAAGGTTCCTCAAATGCAAACAGACTGGGGAGGAGGGGGTTGAAAGATTAATTCTCAGACTTTGTGAGTTGTATTCCAGATGGCAGGAGAAGGACCCGGAAGGTCCAGAGGATGAGGACCTACTGGACACGTTCATAATGGGCTTGCGGGCAGGGTCAATCAAACCAGAAATCAACTGCCAAATTCAGTGCAACCCACAGCTAATCTTCGCTGCCATCCTCACGGAGGCCATTGCTCTAGAATGGGAACAACAGTACGCAGAGGACGAAACCTGGACCTGACGGGCGTACACCTCTAACACTCGTGGATCCCACCCTGGCACCCCAGTCGCCAACCCCGCTGACCTAACCCAATTGAAGGAAAACCTGCACATGGAACTGCAGCAAGAATTTACAGATTAAGGCGATGAGTGCAATGATCGTTGAAGGAAATCCAAAACGAACTCTCACCCGCTCTCCAGGTAATCCAACGCACTCATAATACACCCCCCATGCAAAATGCCCCTCAGCCACAACATAGACATCCTTGGACCAGGCCCTGGCCTCTCATGACCACTGGGCCAGACGTCCGGCCAAGGCTGGCCCATCTATAGAGACTGTGGTGAAGCAGGGCATGTCCAAAGCTATTGACCCCGACGAAGACAAGCCCCACAGAATTGTTGCTTCCTCTGCTGCTGAGGGGGTGACAGCACTACAAGCAGAACCCGTTACTAAATCCTCATTGGTAGACAAATGTCCCTTTGTAGAAGTGAATAGCAAGAAGGTCCCCTGCATACTAGACACAGGCTTTTAAATCTTTTTTAACCAAGCTTTCTTTCAGAAGTACCTGGGAGACGCTACCATGGCTGATGCTGGTGAATCCCCCTGGCTGATGTTGCATGCCGCAAATGGTCTCCAGATACCATATATTGGCTATGCCATTGTAGACTTCGCTGTGGGAGGGTCAAGGTACCAAGTAAAGGTGTCATTGTGGTGAAAGATGAATGCATGTGCTCCGACCAGGGTATATTGGGGATGAATTTGATCTCTCAGTGTTGGACAGGCTTCCTCAAGGGGGACCACCCAGGTTTAATGGCCTTTAGGACTACTGTTTCCACCACTGCAAGAAGTGCCTGGGAAAGCTCCTTTGCAGTATGCCGCAAGATCGACACTGAGGGCCCCGCTACCCCGTTTCAAGGGGAGGCTAAGCTGCCTCGTCAAGCCGCTGTAGTAATCCCCACACACTCCGAGATGGTGTTGTGGACTCACGTGTCCGTTGGCGCCCCCACTACACTCTGCAACGTTCTGGTGGAGGCCCTGCCTTACCAAGAGGAGAAGTGGCAGGTTGGACGGACGTTGGCTACCGTGAAAGGGAAACAAATTCCCCTCCGGGTGTGCAACCTCAACCTGTACCCCGTGAAAGGTTCCAGTGCGTCACCCCCTAGCCCAAGTCACCCAAATTGACCCGGATGATGTCCAGACCGACAGAAAACTCATCCTACAGACCTGTGTCCCTGGGGTTGTACAGTGTAAATGTTTCTGGAGTGAACGATGAACTGCACCCCACTAATACTCCTCCCCATCCTCTCCTCTATCTCCAGAGAGACGTGTTGACGCCAGAACAACAATGTCACTACAGAGCTGGTGGACAAGTGTAGTCCAGTATTCGCTGCTCACGATGACGACTTCGGACGCACCAACATTGTCCAGCACCAGATTCCAACCGGAACCTCGTGCGGTATCAGCCTGTTCCCTCAGATTCCAACCGGAACCGAGAGCGGTATCAGCCTGTTCCCTCGAGTCTGTATCCCGAGTTGTTGAGGGCCCTCCGACAAGCAATGCTGGACAGTGGCGTGATGAGGGAGAGCTCCAGCCCCTAGGCTGGTCCTGTGGTGCTGGTCAAGAAGGTCAAGAAAAAAAGACGGTTCCTGGAGCTACTGTGTCAATTACAGGAAGTTGAACGTGGTCATACTCAAAGATGCCTAGAGGATTCACTAACGGGGCTGAAGAAAGCTCGGTGGTACTCCACTTTGGACTTGAGGAGCGTGTATTGGCAAGTCTAAATGGATCAGCGGGACTGTGAGAAGACAGCCTTTACCACCCCCATGGTTCCCTATGAGTTCGAAGCGGATGCCATTCGGCTTGACCAATGCCCCCGCCACATTAATCCAAGATGGTATAGCAGTGCGGTCGTGTTTTCTGTAGTGTCCTCATGGAAATAGCCTGTTTTTTTTTTTGTATTTTTCGTATATATTTCTCAATCTCACTTTCCATCCTTTAACTAAATATACTTTTCTGCAACCCGCCTCACCCAATGTGGAACGGATTCTATTATTTCTTCATACATTTTTATCCAGAACCTCTGGCTGAAACTTGCCAGCTAGCCAGCTAACTAGCTACTTGCTATTAGCCACCATTAGCATCTTCACCATTGTCCGTGGCCATGGCCTGCACAACCTACCAGCCAGCTCTAGCCTGGAAAATTATCGGCCAGTCTGCACAGTCTGCACATCGCGCTATCAAGCCAGAGCATATCGGATTTTCTGCCGGAATCACTGAATCACTGGACCTTAACACCGGATCATCGCAACTAGCTAGCTGCAACCGAATGGCTGTTGTCATTGTTGGCTAATCACCACTGAGCTAGCCACGACCAAGGCCCATCTCCCGGCTATCTACCTCTCTGTCAACCGGACGGGACCTCCTAGTGTTGACACGGAGCCCCGTCGATCCATCACGACTGGTCTGCCGACGTAATCGTCTGATGTGGTTTCAACAGGCTTCCCATTGCGACGACCACGAAGATCCATCTGCTAGCCCCGGCCTGCTAGCACACGCAATCAACAGCCGTGCCTCCAGCTCGCCTGTAGCGTAGCAGTCACTGAACTGTTCCCGGACGTACTTATTGCTGTTCACTGGACCTTATGATCACTCAGCTACACAGCTGATGCCTGCTGTACTGTTCCTTTATACGGTACCCCATCCTGTTTATCTGTTTAGCCTCAGCTCAAACTTTCGTCGCCATTACCAGCTGTTGTCTTAGCTCTCTCGAATAACACCTGTGACTGCTTTATGCCTCTCTCCCATGTCAATATGCCTTGCCTATTGCTGTTTCGGTTAGTTCTAACTGTACTTATTCAATGTAGAGCCCCCAGTCCTGCTCAACCTGTCTCAGATAGCTCCTTTGTGCTTCTTGTGTTTCCCCGCCAGCTGCTGTCGGGTCAAACCGACTCGACGATCCCATGCAACCGACCGTCCCTCATCCCGAAACGACGTCACAGACAAACACGAAACAACGTAGCCTATGGATCGCAAGGGCACCCCGATTGATTGATACGCGGAACGGAACGCACCCATTTCTTTGGACTGAACTGCTTTAGTGTGGTAACGTTGACTGGGGTTTTTCTAATAGCCTTGCTGTGCTTTGTTAAGAGTAACACTGCTGCGGTTTAGTTAACAGGCACATTTCTTGGTAAGAGTAAAACATCTGGGATTGTCAATTATGTGGCTCTGCTGCTGGTAGTAAAATCAAATCAACTGTTATTTGTCACATACACGTGTTTAGCAGATGTTAAAGCGGGTGTAGTGAAATGCTTGTGCTTCTAGCTCCGACAGTGCAGTAATATCTAACAATTTCACAACATTTACCCAATACACACAAAACTAGTAAGGAATGGAAATTAAGAAATATAAATATACATACAGTGGGGGAAAAAGTATTTAGTCAGCCACCAATTGTGCAAGTTCTCTCACTTAAAAAGATGAGAGAGGCCTGTAATTTTCATCATAGGTACACGTCAACTATGACAGACAAATTGAGATTTTTTTTCTCCAGAAAATCACATTGTAGGATTTTTTATGAATTTATTAGCAAATTATATGGTGGAAAATAAGTATTTGGTCACCTACAAACAAGCAAGATTTCTGGCTCTCACAGACCTGTAACTTCTTCTTTAAGAGGCTCCTCTGTCCTCCACTCGTTACCTGTATTAATGGCACCTGTTTGAACTTGTTATCAGGATAAAAGACACCTGTCCACAACCTCAAACAGTCACACTCCAAACTCCACTATGGCCAAGACCAAAGAGCTGTCAAAGGACACCAGAAACAAAATTGTAGACCTGCACCAGGCTGGGAAGACTGAATCTGCAATAGGTAAGCAGCTTGGTTTGAAGAAATCAACTGTGGGAGCAATTATTAGGAAATGGAAGACATACAAGACCACTGATAATCTCCCTCGATCTGGGGCTCCACGCAAGATCTCACCCCGTGGGGTCAAAATGATCACAAGAACGGTGAGCAAAAATCCCAGAACCACACGGGGGGACCTAGTGAATGACCTGCAGAGAGCTGGGACCAAAATAACAAAGCCTACCATCAGTAACACACTACGCCGCCAGGGACTCAAACCTGCAGTGCCAGACGTGTCCCCCTGCTTAAACCAGTACATGTCCAGGCCCGTCTGAAATTTGCTAGAGTGCATGTGGATGATCCAGAAGAGGATTGGGAGAATGTAATATGGTCAGATGAAACCAAAATATAACTTTTTGGTAAAAACTCAACTCGTCGTGTTTGGAGGACAAAGAATGCTGAGTTGCATCCAAAGAACACCATACCTACTGTGAAGCATGGGGGTGGAAACATCATGCTTTGGGGCTGTTTTTCTGCAAAGGGACCAGGACGACTGATCCGTGTAAAGGAAAGAATGAATGGGGCCATGTATCGTGAGATTTTGAGTGAAAACCTCCTTCCATCAGCAAGGGCATTGAAGATGAAACGTGGCTGGGTCTTTCAGCATGACAATGATCCCAAACACACCGCCCGGGCAACGAAGGAATGGCTTCGTAAGAAGCATTTCAAGGTCCTGGAGTGGCCTAGCCAGTCTCCAGATCTCAACCCCATAGAAAATCTTTGGAGGGAGTTGAAAGTCTGTGTTGCCCAGCGACAGCCCCAAAACATCACTGCTCTAGAGGAGATCTGCATGGAGGAATGGACCAAAATACCAGCAACAGTGTGTGAAAACCTTGTGAAGACTTACAGAAAACTTTTGACCTGTGTCATTGCCAACAAAGGGTATATAACAAAGTATTGAGAAACTTTTGTTATTGACCAAATACTTATTTTCCACCATAATTTGCAAATAAATTCATAAAAAATCCTACAATGTGATTTTCTGGATTTATTTTTCTCATTTTGTCTGTCATAGTTGACGTGTACCTATGATGAAAATTACAGGCCTCTCTCATCTTTTTAAGTGGGAGAACTTGCACAATTGGTGGCTGACTAAATACATTTTTTCCCCACTGTACGTTTAAAGAAGAAATCTTAAAACTGCTCATGGATGGAAAAAAAATACAGAGGAAGAGACAGAAACAACATCTCTTTACAGAGTTAAGGCTGCGTCTGAACTCTTTCATTTCCTTTAGAATTTACATCACTTGTCACTCTCGTGACCACTTTCTTGAGTCTAGCGATTTCAAGGCTTGTCAAACCTCCCCCCGTTATTTTTTACATCAGAAACTTTGCTGATTCAATAAACAATTCACTTTCAGGAAAAAAAAACGTACATTATAATCCTGCATATATTTCTTCCCTTTTGTCCAATTCAGAAATTGATGTACCTTCTTAATTCCATACCTCCCTTCCACCCCATTTCTCTCGCTATTTTGTTGTGACGCGTCAGATGACTCACTCTCGCTATCCTCCCCAGACAAAAACTCCCCCATCTCTACAACCTATTTATCCTCAACTAATTTATCAATCTCTACCTTCCTCTTAGAATTAGAACCTTCACCACCCCTTAAATTCTTCCTCTTACTCCTCGGTACTTTGAAAACAGCTGCTTCCTTTTCCATCATTTCAATCTCCTCTTTACCTCCAATTTCATTTTCCAGCACCACCTCAGTGACCCCAAACGCAGTCTCACCGACTGTTTCCCCTCCCTCTTTGTTCTGATCTACCACAATTGCCCCCATAGCCACACTGCTTTCCTTTCCTTCTTTTCCAACCACATCTGCCCACCTTCTCCCTTCCCCTGAACCCTAATGTTCATCCCTTCGCGGTGGTGCATTAGCTGCACCAGCGCTAGAGCTGCTACCGGGCTCGGCGTGCTCATTCTCGGGACAATAACATACCAAATGCCCCTCTCTTCCACACCCAAAGCATTTCATTGATTCAGTAGAAGCGTAGAAGACATAATCAAATCCATCAATCTTAAAACTGAATGCTACATTCAGTTCGTCAGTGTACTTCTTTAAAATCATATGCAGTTGTCTCCTATGAGACATGACATGTTTCAGCAAAGGAGATTTGCATCCAAAAAGAACCTTCTTTATTGTAGATACAAGTTGACCATGATGAGATAACTCTTGCTCCAACACTTCATCTCTAACAAATGGTGGCACCTTAGAAAGTATAACGTTCTTCGCCGGATTCATAAGAGGAAATACCGACGTCTGTGTCTCCCGCAACATAACACCACTCTCAACTATCGTATTCACCTTTTCAATGGAATCTAAGAATATCACTACAGCGCTTTTCATCCTTGAGGCTGATTTTATGCTATCATACCCAATGATAGCGCCCACTGCTAAGCTACATTATTCCATAATAGAATAAGCTACATTGTAAAATAATAGTGAAGACATAAAAAATATGAAATAACACATATGGAATCATGTAGTAACCAAAAGAGTGTTAGACAAATCAAAATATATTTTATTCAAATAGCCACCCTTTGCCTTGATGACAGCTTTGCACACTCTTGGCATTATCTCAACCAGCTTCACCTGGAATGCTTTTCCAACAGTCTTGAAGGAGTTCCCACATATGCTGAGCACTTGTTGGCTGCTTTTCCTTCACTCTGCGGTCCGACTCATCCCAAACCATCTCAATTTGGTTGAGGTCGGGGGATTGTGGAGGCCAGGTCATCTGATGCACCACTCCATCACTCTCCTTCTTGGTCAAATAGCACTTACACAGCCTGGAGGTGTGTTGGGTCATTGTCCTGTTGAAAAATAAATGATAGTCCAAACCAGATGGGATGGCATATCGCTGCAGAATGCTGTGGTAGCCATGCTGGTTAAGTGTGCCTTGAATTCTAAATAACTCACAGACAGTATCACCAGCAAAGCATCCCCACACCACAACACCTCCTCCTCCATGCGTTTTGGTGGGAAATACCCATGCGGATATCACCCGTTCACCCACACCGCGTCTCACAAAGACACGGTGGTTGGAACCAAAAATCTCCAGTTTGGACTCCAGACCAAAGGATACATTTCCACCGGTTTAATGTCCATTCCTCGTGTTTCTCCATAATGCTGTCTATTAATCTGAGCGTGGTTACATTTCTCCAGGCCCATCCCTCAGCTTTTTACCAAAACAGAGGCGGGGTGTCCACTTTGTTATTGTTTCAACTGTGGATTCACCCTTAAAACAGCTGCAAATTATTAAGTGTCACCAACAAAAACATAAACAATAGGGCTATAGCAAATGCAGCATATGGCATTCATTTCTGTGATAAGAGAAAACTGAAGATGGATCAACAACATTGTAGTTACTCCACAGAGTGAAAAGAAGGAAGCCTGTACAGAATACAAATATTCCAAAACATGCATCCTGTTTGCAATAAGGCACTAAAGTAAAAAAGCAAGAAATGTGGCAAAGAAATTAACTTTATGTCCTGAAACAAAGCGTTATGTTTGGGGCAAATCCAACACAACACATCACTGAGTACCACTCTTCATATTTTCAAGCATGGTGGTGGCTGCATCATGTTATGGGTATGCTTGTCATCGACAAGGACTAGAGAGTTTTTGGGGGGATAAAAAGACAACCTAAACCTAAAACACAGGCCAAATATACACTGGAGTTGCTTACCAAGACAACATTGAATGTTCCTGAGTGGCCTAATTACAGTTTTGACTTAAATCGGCTTGAAAATCTATGGCAATCAGTTGAAAATAGCTGTCTAGCAATGATCAACAACCAACTTGACAGAACTTAAAGAATACAAAATAAAATAATTGTCAGCTTCCTGCCTCCTGTTTGTCTCCGGGCCTCTAGAGGTCATCTGTGTTCCCCTCTGCCTTAGTTCTTCCTCGTGTGTCCTTATTAGCTTTATCCAGGTCACCTGTGCCTTGTTTCCCCTAGAGTATTTTAGCTGTGTTTTTTCCCCTTGTTCCTCACTTGGTCTTTGAGTCCTGGCTATGTGTCTCCTGCTGTGTCCCACAGAGTCTTTCCGAGTAAGCTTTTCTAAGTTATCTTTATTTTGTTTTTCTCCCCTCGTGGAGTTATTTTGTTTTGTCCTCCTGTTTTGTTTACTGTACCTCTGTTAGTATACCTCTTTCTGAGAAGAACTTTTGTTGGATTATTTTTGTAGTGCAAAGAAATACCTTTTTTATATTAAATCTACTTTGCCTGGAGTATTGCCTTGAGTGTTTCGTTTGGGTCCTACTATACCTCCTCTGTGGCTTAGGGGTAGTACACCCAACTCTCCACATCTGAGACCTGAGTTCAAGCCCAGCTTGTGACAATAATGTGCAAATATTGTACAATCCAGGTGTGCAACGCTCTTAGAGACTTACCCAGATGCTGCCTTTTACATGCACTGAAACACCAAAAAGGGTTTTCACAACACTCTCTTTAAAACACCAATATTCAGATAACTGCAGTTGGGCTATATTGGTAGTCTTAAACAAACCTACAAAAGTATACACCTCACACACATGGTTATGGGCTTAGAAAAAAAAAGACACCTGTACCATGTCAGATATAGAGTTGAAATGTATTCAATTATGAGTTTACATCCCAATATTACACTTTATAATATTAATCTATAATCTTAGAAAACTAAAATACACTACATGACCAAAAGTATGTGGACACCTGCTCGTCGAATATCTCATTCCGAAATCATGGTCATTAATATGGAGTTGGTCCCCCCTTTGCTGCTATAACAGCCTCTACTCTTCTGGGAAGGCTTTCCACTAGATGTTGGAACATTGCTGCAGTGACTTGCTTCCATTCAGCCACAAGATAATTAGTGAGGTCGGGCACTGATGTTGGGGCGATTAGGCCTGGCTCGCAGTCGGTGTTCCAATTCATCCCAAAGGTGTTCGATGGGGTTGAGGTCAGGGCTGTGTGCACACCAGTCGAGGTCTTCCACACCAATCTCGACAAACCATTTCTGTATGGACTTCACTTTGTGTACAGGGGCATTGTCATGCTGAAACAGGAAAGGTCCTTTCCCAAAATGTTGCCACAAAGTTGGAAGCACAGGATTGTCTAGAATGTATAGTTAAGATTTCCCTTCACTGGAACTAAGGGGCCTAGCTAGAACCATGAAAAACAGCCCCAGACCATTATTCCTCCTCCACCAAACTTTACAGTTGGTGTCACGCCCTGGCCTTGAGAGCCCGGTTTTCTTTAGTTGGTTTGGTCAGGGTGTGAATTTCTATGTGTAGATCTAGATATTGTAGATCTATGTTGGCCGGGTGTGGTTCCCAATCAGAGGCAGCTGTCGATCGTTGTCTCTGATTGGGGATCATACTTAGGCAGCCATGTTCCCTACCTTTAGTTGTGGGATCTTGTTTCTGTGTGTTTGATGTTAGCCTTTAGAACTTCACGTTACGTTGCTTTTGTTGTTTTGTTTGGTCTTTATTCAATAAACGAACATGTACGCATACCACGCTGCACCTTGGTCCAATCCTGTACTCAACGAGCGTGACAGTTGGCACTATGCATTCGGGCAGGTAGCGTTCTCCTGACATCCACCAAACCCAGATTCATCCGTCGGACTGCCAGATGGTGAAGCGTGATTCATCACTCCAGAGAACCAATTTCCACTGCTCCAGAGTCCAATGGCGGTGAGCTTTACACCACTCCAGCTGACGTTTGGCATTGCGTATGGTGATCTTAGGCTTGTGTGCGGCTGCTTGGCTATGGAAACCCATTTCATGAAGCTCCCGACGAACAGTTATTGTGCTGATGGTTGCTTCCAGAGGCAGGTTGGAACTCGGTAGTGAGTGTTGCAACCGAGGACAGACGTTTTTTACGCGCTACGCGCTTTAGCACTATGCGGTTCCGTTCTCTGAGCTTGTGTGGCCTTCCACTTCGCGGCTGAGCCGTTGTTGCTCCTAGACGTTTCCGCTTCACAATAACAGCATTTACAGTTGACCGGGGCAGCTCTAGCAGGGCAGAAACTGACTTGTTGGAAAGGTGGCATCCTATGACAGTGTCACGTTGAAAGTCACTGAGCTCTTCAGTAAGGCCATTCTACTGCCAATGTTTGTCTATGGAGATTGCATGGCTGTGTGCTCGATTTTATACACCTGTCAGCAACGGGTGTGGCTGAAATAGCCAAATCCACTAATTTGAAGGGGTGTCCCCATACTTTTGTATATATAGTGTATAACAAAACCGTTTGACATAGAAACACCAGATTCTTGGCGGGTTTTTGAAATAATGTTCATTCATTATGAAAAATATTAATAACAT
Organism: Coregonus lavaretus; assembly: GCF_964263955.1. Lineage (NCBI taxonomy): Eukaryota > Metazoa > Chordata > Actinopteri > Salmoniformes > Salmonidae > Coregonus > Coregonus lavaretus. The sequence continues at coordinate 15,882,298 of NC_140008.1, read as the reverse complement.
TCCACCCATGAGGCTACGAGGTCATTTGACTGCAGGAAGGGCTATAGAACCACTTTGGGTGTCTCAGAGTACATCCATTCTGTTTTGAAATACATTCAGTGTATCATAACACTTACATTGGGTTTACATTCAAACACCCTCCAAACACTAGATATCAGCTTATGTGTACTACTTTTCGTGGTTTCACTACACAATGATGGTGTCCTGGTATGCTGGGAGAGAGAGGTTTGCCCTAATTAAACGTAAGCAGTGGTGGGCTTTCACGCAGATTCAAGGACTTGAATTGTTTTCCCATCACATCAATTGTTATGCTCTTTAGTGTACAACTAATTGATTAATTGCACCATAATTGTCAGGTTACATTGTAAAACCAGAAAGAAGATCTTCTGTGTTTCTACGTCCCTAGTGTCCCTTTGCTGTTCTAGAGAATAGATGAGGGTCAGAAGGTCAAATGGCCCCCTCTGCTGCCCTCTGACCCCAGAGTGAGTAGAGGTCAAAGGCCTAGTTTGGTCTTACCTGTGAGCACTGCAGCAGGCAGGAGAGTGATCACAGTGTGTGAAGTCTACCACAGTGGGAACTTTACATTTGTACCATTGCCTGACACCTGGTATAGATCACAGATTATGACTGCTGATATTTGCTGGGAGAACAGCCCTAAGATTATATTTTGTCCTACCTAGTAGTAGTATACTATTAGTTAACTTTATTTGATCAAACAGAAGGACCGTTTTAATCACTACTTTTTCTTGTAAAAAAAAAATGGCTTAAAACAATTTGTAATTCCAGATATTACTGAAAGGCTTTAGAAATGCTTGTAAGCTCATTTGTCATGCGTCTCAGTATATTCAGCAGAGGGAAGTCAGAAATATTTCGGGAAGTTATTCAGTCTTACAAACAAAAGATGGTGCAGCTTCCCCACTAAAACAGACATGGGCCTGGTTTCCCACATTCAATGTTTTCCCCCCTACAATGCATTGTTACTATGTGCAACATTGACCTAGTGTTTTGTATAACACCAGGGAATCCCACCAGTGTATATTATCTATTCATATAGTCTATACTTCCTCCCTCATTCAAGGGCTATGTGTCTCACATGAAGGTTGACGGCCTCCTGTGTTTGACCCAATTCTGTGCCTATGTAACCTCTACATGCCAACCATGACCAACTAGAGGTTTATAATGTTTGACCACACTCTAGATACCTTAACTTTGACAGACTTTGCTACTGTCATCTCAGTCTGTTTTTCCAGTGCCTGTGCAGCTGTTTTTGCACCTGCTAAGTTTGCAGTGTGTTAGTGCCGTACTTAGCAGCACTCCGAACAAGATAGATGGACCACAGTGACCAAGGCTTCTGGCATTCAAAAGGAGCAGTGGTGTGCTTTCAGAGAATTGTGTCGCATTCATGTAACCAGAGCTACTTTGTTGTCTTAACCACACGTTTCCATGTAGCCTACCTGTCTAAAAATGTATATATACCGTACCAGTCAAAGAAAAATACTTGAGGCTTTTACAGGAAATCAACACACTCATGCACATACACATCACTCAGTTAATATTTTCTGTTTGGAAGAGTATGTGTGTTTATTAATCATTTAGTTGACTGATTTAAGTCCAGTGACTTTCTTGATCCAGGGGAGATAGGTTGATATGTTGGTGTAGACATTGGGTGCTCTCGACTGGTTGCAGTAGTCTGCATCGTTGAAGGACACAACTCCCACTGCTGTCCCTCCACACACCAGAGGACCACCTGAATCTCCCTGAAATGAATGGTTGAAACAAAGACGTGAAGAAACAGTTACTCTACATTTGAAAAACAAGTATTTTTTTTATATATATATATATATACACTACATGGCCAAAGGTGAGTGGACACCTCATTCCGATATCATGGGCATTAATATGGAGTTGGTCCCCCCTTTGCTGCTACAACAGCCTCCACTCTTCTGGGAAGGTTTTCCACTAGATGTTGGAACATTGCTGTTTGTGGTCCTCTAGCTCAGCTGGTAGAGCACGGCGCTTGTAACGCCAAGGTAGTGGGTTCGATCCCACTAAACACAAAAAAAATTATGCACGCATGACTGTAAGTCGCTTTGGATAAAAGCGTCTGCTAAATGGCATATTATTAATATTATTATTGCTGCCGGGACTTGCTTCCATTCAGCCACGAGCATTAGTGAGGTCCGGCACTGATGTTGGGCGATTAAACCTGGCTCGCAGTCGGCGTTCCAATACATCCCAAAGTTGTTCGATTGGGTTGAGGACAGGGCTCTTGATTTTATACACCTGTCAGCAACGGGTGTGGCTGAAATAGTCAAATCCACTAATTTGAAGGGGTGTCCACATATTTTGGTCATGTAGTGTATATATGCATACACTGAGTGTACAAAACATTAAGAACACCTTCCATGACATAGACTGACCAGGTGAATCCAGGTGAAAGCTATGATCCCTTATTGATGTCACCTGTTAAATCCACTTCAATCAGGGGAGAAGACAGGTTAAAGAAGGATTTTTAAGCCTTGAGACAATTGAGACATGGATTGTGTATGTGTGCCATTCAGAGGGTGAATGGGCAAGACAAAAGATTTAAGTGCCTTTGAAAGAGATATGGTAGTAGGTGCCAGGCGCACCAATTTGAGTGTGTCAAGAACTGCAACGCTGCTGGGTTTTTCACGCTCAACAGTTTCCCATGTGCATCAACAATGGTCCACTACCCAAAGGATATCCAGCCAACTTGACACAACTGTGGGAAGCATTGGAGTCAACATGGCCCAGCATCCCTGTGGAATGCTTTCAACACCTTGTAGAGTCCATGCCCCGACGAATTGAGGCTGTTTTGAGGGCAGAAGGTGTTCCTAATGTTTTGAACACTCAGTGTATATATTTATATCATATAATATACCTGTATATTACTTTTATTAATAATTTCAGAATTAACTATACTTTATAACCGTACCTGACAAATGCCTTTCTCATCAGCAGTACCACCGGCACATATCATAGAAGTGGGTATGGCTCTTCCCCAAGTTCTCTGGCAGTCACCTCTGTCTACAACAGTGACATTCACATCCAATAGGTCTGCGCTTGCAAAGCCATTTGTTTCAGTGGCTCCCCATCCTGCCACATTACAGATGGACCCAGCCTTGATGTGCAGGTCCTTCTTAGGGACCGGGATCGGCTTCACAGAACTCCGCCTTGGGGTGGGTGTCTTGAGCTGCATTTAGAGTACAGGATTGCAGTTAGAGTCCCATGTGTTGTGTGTCAGGTCGGGTACTGTGACAGAAAGAAATAAAGAATATCCCTGCAAATGGACCAATAAAGCAAGTACTGTAGATTCCCAAATGAACTATAAATTAAATGGGTTAAGTATTTGTATGCTACACAATTCCCTTCTGGGAAGGTAATCATACAACATCATATACATCACACCTGATTTGAATAGGTTTTATAACAAACTCTAGTTACCCCCTACACACACTTCATTACTTCCCCTCTCATTTACCTCCAACAGCATGATGTCATTCTTGTCCGTTTTGGCATCGTAACCATTGATGTAATAACTTTTCACACCAATCCTGTGAGCTGAATGTTCCCACGTTTTAATGTTATGAACACCAACCACAACCGTCAGCTGCACACCACTATGAGGACAAAGTAACAATTACTGAATGGCAATAGTTCACTGAAAATATAGATTGTGATTTTCCACTAACTTGGAGGATATCACTGGAGCTATTGTACTTCCTTTCCTCTATAAGCTTTGACTTACTTCCATATAGCACACCCCTATGAAGAGGAAACAACACACTACTCACTGAGCATCTAAGCACACAGAACATTCTACAGCAAGGGAGTCCAATCTGGCACGTGGAGTGGTTAGTGTAAAAATATTTATAGAAAATACAATAATATGAATAATGCTTTTTTTTTAATGGGGGGGGAACAAACTTTAAAATGACTAAAACCTAATTTAATTTAATAATCACCCAAATTAAAGCTAGACAGTCAGGGAGTATCGGAAACTGTGTTTTGCAATTTTTTGCACATTTTGACGGCGAAGGAAATATAACACATTTACTGTGCGGACCTCCGGACCTCATTGTAGACTGAATGTGGCCCCGGGGCAAAATTTGTCTGACACCCCTGTTATAAAGCAAATCTGCACGTATGACTTCTTGGTGTGAGTAGTTAAAGTTGTAGAATTCATTTTCTCACTCAAATAGTTCAATAGGATAAGAGTAAAACACAATTACCATGTGTAGCAGTGAGCGGCCGTCATGACAAAATTATCTGACACAAGGAACCCTCCACAGATATGTTCCTCCTTTCCCGTTTCCTTGTTCCTCTCCTGCACAGAGACCATGTAGTGTTTAGAGTTGCTTTTGGTCTTTTCTCCATTCACAATGCCAGAGTCCTGGTGGGCTGGTAGAGACAGAGAGATACCCCCAATGAAACCCAAATAAACAACAGTGGTCTTTAATCTACTAGAATTCAAAGACTATAATTTGTGATCATCTTGTGAGTTGTTATGCTCTTGCCATACAACAAAATCAGTGTCACTTTGCAGTTTTCTGCAGTCCATGATTAGAGGGTCAAATGTCATCCTCTGGTAACTGCCAGAGTGAGTGGAAGTGTGAGTGGACATGTGATAGGTTGAAGTGATAGGTAAAGTTTGGTCTTACCTGTGAGCCCTTGAGTGGGCAGGAGAGTGAACAGCAGGAGCAGAAGAGATGTGGCAGCCATATTGTCAGAGTGTGTCTTCTTCTCAGACTGTCCTCAAAAGTCCTGAGCATCTTTATAAACCCCTCCCAGCACATGTACCCACACAGGGTTCTAGCTATGAATGTGTGAACCATGCATATCATTCATTCACACACCACATTCACACCGCATATAAGTCACCACATTGTGGTTAATCACATTTTACTAGAATAGTAGGACACTGACAAGCAGACGTGGTGGTCTTACATTGGTAAACCCACACTCTGTTTTTCCCAATCTGTGAGAAATAGGCCTAAAGGGGCAATCTGCTGTTGCTACATCAATTTTTGGACTCATAAATGAATGATATGTACCAATTGATTCTTGAATAATATAACTTATAATTGCATCATGAGCTGAGCTCAACTGTCAAACCCCCCCCCCCATCAGAACCCAAAATATTAGATTGTTTTCCCCCAATGTTTTTAAACAAAGTAAATGTAAATAAACACTGTATAGCCTCAAAACATGGTTAAAACTATAATTTTGATATCATGGATGCTCCATAGCCCTGTCTATGAATTTGAGAGTGGTTACATTTCTCCAGCTCCATCGCTCAGCTTTTTACCAAAACGGGGGCGCTTTGTTATTGTTTCAACTGCTGATTGCTGCTTTAAGAGATTAATCCTTCCATTCCAAGTCCTAGTGATATGCACAGAGCTCAAGTTAGGATTCAGCTCTTATAGATTTAAACCTTTAAGAGTAAATCAAGTACTGCAGTATCTCCAGTGGAGGGGGAAAGAGAGTCAGAACTATACGAGCTGCCACAGAAACGAGCCCAAATAAATGCTTCACAGAGTTCAAGTAACAGACCCATCTTAACATCAACTGTTCAGAGGAGACTGTGTGAATCCGGCCTTCATGGTCGAATTGCTGCAAATAAATCACTACTAAAGGACACCAATAAGAAGAAGAGACTTCCTTGGGCCAAGAAACACGAGCAATGGACATTAGACCGATGGAAATGTGTCCTTTGGTCTGGAGTCCAAATGTTAGATTTTTTTGTTCCAACCGCTGTGTCTTTGTGAGATGCGTTGTGGGTGAACGGATGATCTCCGCATGTGTATTTCCCACGTTAAAACATGGAGGAGGAGGTGTTGTGGTGTGGGGGTGCTTTGCTGGTGACACTGTCTGTGATTTATTTAGAATTCAAGGCACACTTAACCAGCATGGCTACCACAGCATTCTGCAGCGATATGCCATCCCATCTGGTTTTGGCTTAGTGGGACTATCATTTGTTTTTCAACAGGACAATGACCCAACCCTCCAGGCTGTGTAAGGGCTATTTGACCAAGAAGGAGTGATGGAGTGGTGCATCAGATGACCTGGCCTCCACAATCCCCCGACCTCAACCAAATTGAGATGGTTTGGGATGAGTCGGACCGCAGAGTGAAGGAAAAGCAGCCAACAAGTGCTCAGCATATGTGGGAACTCCTTCAAGACTGTTGGAAAAGCATTCCAGGTGAAGCTGGTTGAGAGAATGCCAAGAGTGTGCAAAGCTGTCATCAAGGCAAAAGGTGACTAATTGAAGAATCTAAAATATAAAACAGTTTTTTTGGTTACTACATGATTCCATATGTGTTGTCCATATTTTGATGTCTTCACTATTATTCTACAATTTTAGAAAATAGTAAAAATTAAGAAAAACCCTTGAATGAGTAGGTGTTCTAAAACTTTTGACCGGTAGTGTAATCCAAAAAGTAAAATGAAATAAATTAAGAAATATCAGAACGAGCAATGTCAGAATGTCCAGAATATCAATGGTGTGTATAACAGTATGGACAGTACATTAATAGAAAAGCTGTGTACAGCAGTAGTTATAATAATAATAATAATAATAATATGCCATTTAGCAGACGCTTTTATCCAAAGCGACTTACAGTCATGTGCGCATACATTTTTACGTATGGGTGGTCCCGGGGATCGAACCCACTACCCTGGCGTTACAAGCGCCATGCTCTACCAATTGAGCTACAGAGGACCACGAGTTACAGTGCATTCGGAAAGTACTCAGACCCCTTCCTTTTTTCCACATTTTGTTACATTACAGCCTTATTGTAAAATGGATTAAAAATAAATCCTCATCAATCTACACACAATATCCCATAATGACAAAGTAAAAACAGAAATACATTATTTACATAAGTATTCAGACCCTTTGCTATGAGACTCGAAATTGAGCTCAAGTGCATCCTGTTCCCATTGATCATCCTTGAGATGTTTCTACAACTTGATTGGAGTCTACCTGTGGTAAATGCAATTGATTAGACATGATTTGGAAAGGCACACGCCTGTCTTTGTAAGGTCCCACAGTTGACAGTGCATGTCAGAGCAAAAACAAGCCATGAGGTCGTAGGAATTGTCCGTAGAGCTCCGAGACAGGATTGTGTCGAGGCACAGATCTGGGGAAGGGTACCAAAACATTTCTGCAGCATTGAAGGTCCCCAAGAACACCGTGGCCTCCATCATTCCTAAATGGAAAAAGTTTGGAACCACCAAGACTCTTCCTAGAGCTGACCGCCCGGACAAACTGAGCAATCGGGGAAGAAGGGCCTTGGTCAGGGAGGAGGCCAAGAACCCGATGGTCACCCTGACAGAGCTCCAGAGCTCCTCTGTGGAGATGGGAGAAACTTCCAGAAGGACATCCAACTCTGCAGCACTCCACCAATCAGGCCTTTATGGTAGAGTGGCCAGACGGAAGCCACTCCTCAGTAAAAGGCACATGACAGTCTGCTTGGAGTTTGCCAAAAGGCACGTAAAGGACTCTCAGACCATGGGACAGAACATTCTCTGGTCTGGTGAAACCAAGATTGAACTCTTTGGTCTGAATGCCAAGCGTCACATTTGGAGGAAACCTGGCACCATCCCTACGGTGAAGCATGGTGGTGGCAGCATCATGCTGTGGGGATGTTTTTCAGCGGCAGGAACTGGGAGACTAGTCAGGATCGAGGGAAAGATGAACAGAGCAAAGTACAGAGAGATCCTTGATGAAAACCTGCTCCAGACTGGGGAGAAAGTACACCTTCCAACAGGACAACGACCCTAAGCACACAGCCAAGACAACACAGGAGTGGCTTCGGGACAATTCTCTGAATGTCCTTGAGTGGCCCAGCCAGAGCCCGGACTTGAACCCGATCTAACGTCTCTGGAGAGACCTGAAAATAGCTGTGCAGTGACGCTCCCCATCCAACCTGACAGAGGTTGAGAGGATCTGCAGAGAAGAATGGGAGAAACTCCCCAAATACAGGTGTGCCAAGCTTGTAGCGTCATACCCAAGAAGACTTGAGGCTGTAATGGCTGCCAAAGGTGCTTCAACAAAGTATTTTTTTATTTTTTTATTTCACCTTTATTTAACCAGGTAAGCCAGTTGAGAACAGGTTCTCATTTACAACTGCGACCTGGCCAAGATAAAGCAAAGTAGTGCAATAAAAACAACACAGAGTTACATATGGGGTAAAAAAAAACATAAAGTCAGAAATACAACAGAAAATATATATACAGTGTGTGCAAATGTAGCAAGTTATGGAGGTAAGGCAATAAATAGGCTATAGTGCAGAATAATTACAATAGTATTAACACTGGAATGCTAGATGTGCAAGAGATGATGTGCAAATAGAGATACTGGGGTGCAAAAGAGCAAAATAAATAACAATATAGGGATGAGGTAGTTGGGTGGGCTAATTTCAGATGGGCTGTGTACAGGTGCAGTGATCGGTAAGGTGCTCTGACAACTGATGCTTAAAGTTATTGAGGGAGATAAGAGTCTCCAGCTTCAGAGATTTTTGCAATTCGTTCCAGTCATTGGCAGCAGAGAACTGGAAGGAATGGCGGCCAAAGGAGGTGTTGGCTTTGGGAATGACCAGTGAGATATACCTGCTGGAGCGCAGACTACGGGTGGGTGCTGCTATGGTGACCAATGAGCTAAGATAAGGCGGGGATTTGCCTAGCAGTGATTTATAGATGGCCTGGAGCCAGTGGGTTTGACGACGAACATGTAGTGAGGACCAGCCAACAAGAGCGTACAGGTCACAGTGGTGGGTAGTGTATGGGGCTTTGGAGACAAAACGGATGGCACTGTGATAGACTACATCCAATTTGCTGAGTAGAGTGTTGGAGGCTATTTTGTAAATGACATCGCCGAAGTCAAGGATCGGTAGGATAGTCAGTTTTACGAGGGCATGTTTGGCAGCATGAGTGAAGGAGGCTTTGTTGCGAAATAGGAAGCCGATTCTAGATTTAACTTTGGATTGGAGATTCTTTATGTGAGTCTGGAAGTTGAGTTTACAGTCTAACCAGACACCTAGATATTTGTAGTTGTCCACATACTCTAGGTCAGACCCGTCGAGAGTGGTGATTCTAGTCGGGTGGGCGGGTGCTAGCAGCGTTCGATTGAAAAGCATGCATTTAGTTTTACTAGTGTTTAAGAGCAGTTGAAGGCTACTGAAGGATTGTTGTATGGCATTGAAGCTCGTTTGGAGGTTTGTTAACACAGTGTCCAATGAAGGGCCAGATGTATACAAAATGGTGTCGTCTGCGTAGAGGTGGATCTGAGAGTCACCAGCAGCAAGAGCGACATCATTGATATACACGGAGAAAAGTGTCGGCCCAAGAATTGAACCCTGTGGCACCCCCATAGAGACTGCCATAGGTCCAGACAACAGGCCCTCCGATTTGACACACTGAACTCTATCTGAGAAGTAGTTGGTGAACCAGGCGAGGCAGTCATTTGAGAAACCAAGGCTATTTAGTCTGCCAATAAGAATGCGGTGGTTGACAGAGTCGAAAGCCTTGGCCAGGTCGATGAAGACGGCTGCACAGTACTGTCTATTATCAATCGTGGTTATAATATCATTTAGGACCTTGAGCGTGGCTGAAGTGCACCCGTGACCAGCTCGGAAACCGGATTGCATAGCGGAGAAGGTACGGTGGTATTCGAAATGGTCGGTGATCTGTTTGTTAACTTTGCTTTCGAATACTTTCGAAAGGCAGGGCAGGATGGATATAGGTCTGTAGCAGTTTGGATCTAGAGTGTCACCCCCTTTGAAGAGGGGGATGACCGCGGCAGCTTTCCAATCTCTGGGGATCTCGGACGTTATGAAAGAGAGGTTGAACAGACTAGTAATAGGGGTTGCGACAATTTCGGCGGCTAGTTTTAGAAAGAAAGGGTCCAGATTGTCTAGCCCAGCTGATTTGTAGGGGTCCAGATTTTGCAGCGCTTTCAAAACATCAGCTGTCTGAATTTGTGTGAAGGAGAAGCGGGGGGTCATGGGCAAGTTGCAGCAGAGGGTGCAGAGTTGGTGGCCGGGTTAGTGGTAGCCAGATGGAAAGCATGGCCAGCTGTAGCAAAATGCTTGTTGAAATTCTCGATTATTGTAGATTTATCGGTGGTGATAGTGTTTCCTAGCCTCAGTGCAGTGGGCAGTGGACTTTACAGTGTCCCAAAACTTTTTGGAGTTAGTGCTACAGGATGCAAATTTCTGTTTGAAAAAGTTAGCCTTTGCTTTCCTGACTGCTTGTGTATATTGGTTCCTAACTTCCCTGAAAAGTTGCATATCGCGGGGGCTATTTGATGCTAATGCTGTACGCCACAGGATGTTTTTGTGCTGGTCAAGGGCAGTCAAGTCTGAGGAGAACCAGTAAGTACTGAGTAATGGGTCTGAATACTTATGTAAATGTAATATTTATGTTTTTATTTTTTAATAAATTAGAAAAAAATTCTACAAACCTGTTTTTGCTTTGTCATTATGTGGTATTGTATGTAGATTGATGAGGGGGAAAACAAATTAATACATTTTAGAATAAGGCTGTAATGTAACAAAATGTGGAAATAGTTAAGCGGTCTGAATACGTTCCGAAGGCACTGTATATAGGATGAGCCATGACTATAATACAGTATATGCATATAAAATGGGTAAAACCGCATGTAAACATTATTAAAGTGACCAATGTTTAATGACTGTATGTACAGTGGGGAGAACAAGTATTTGATACACTGCCGATTTTGCAGGTTTTCCTACTTACAAAACATGTAGAGGTCTGTAATTTTTATCATAGGTACACTTCAACTGTGAGAGACGGAATCTAAAACAAAAATCCAGAAAATCACATTGTATGATTTTTAAGTAATTAATTTGCATTTTATTGCATGACATAAGTATTTGATACATCAGAAAAGCAGAACTTAATATTTGGTACAGAAACCTTTGTTTGCAATTACAGAGATCATATGTTTCCTGTAGGTCTTGACCAGGTTTGCACACACTGCAGCAGGGATTTTGGCCCACTCCTCCATACAGACCTTCTCCAGATCATTCAGGTTTCGGGGCTGTCGCTGGGCAATACGGACTTTCAGCTCCCTCCAAAGATTTTCTATTGGGTTCAGGTCTGGAGACTGGCTAGGCCACTCCAGGACCTTGAGATGCTTCTTACGGAGCCACTCCTTAGTTGCCCTGGCTGTGTGTTTCGGGTCGTTGTCATGCTGGAAGACCCAGCCACGACCCATCTTCAATGCTCTTACTGAGGGAAGGAGGTTGTTGGCCAAGATCTCACGATACATGGCCCCATCCATCCTCCCCTCAATATGGTGCAGTCGTCCTGTCCCCTTTGCAGAAAAGCATCCCCAAAGAATGATGTTTCCACCTCCATGCTTCACGGTTGGGATGGTGTTCTTGGGGTTGTACTCATCCTTCTTCTTCCTCCAAACACGGCGAGTGGAGTTTAGACCAAAAAGCTATATTTTTGTCTCATCAGACCACATGACCTTCTCCCATTCCTCCTCTGGATCATCCAGATGGTCATTGGCAAACTTCAGACGGGCCTGGACATGCGCTGAATTGAGCAGGGGGACCTTGCGTGCGCTGCAGGATTTTAATCCATGACAGCGTAGTGTGTTACTAATGGTTTTCTTTGAGACTGTGGTCCCAGCTCTCTTCAGGTCATTGACCAGGTCCTGCTGTGTAGTTCTGGGCTGATCCCTCACCTTCCTCATGATCATTGATGCCCCACGAGGTGAGATCTTGCATGGAGCCCCAGACCGAGGGAGATTGACCGTCATCTTGAACTTCTTCCATTTTCTAATAATTGCGCCAACAGTTGTTGCCGTCTCACCAAGCTGCTTGCCTATTGTCCTGTAGCCCATCCCAGCCTTGTGCAGGTCTACAATTTTATCCCTGATGTCCTTACACAGCTCTCTGGTCTTGGCCATTGTGGAGAGGTTGGAGTCTGTTTGATTGAGTGTGTGGACAGGTGTCTTTTATACAGGTAACGAGTTCAAACAGGTGCAGTTAATACAGGTAATGAGTGGAGAACAGGAGGGCTTCTTAAAGAAAAACTAACAGGTCTGTGAGAGCTGGAATTCTTAATGTTTGGTAGGTGGTCAAATACTTATGTCATGCAATAAAATGCAAATTAATTACTTAAAAATCATACAATGTGATTTTCTGGATTTTTGTTTTAGATTCCGTCTCTCACAGTTGAAGTGTACCTATGATAAAAATTACAGACCTCTACATGCTTTGTAAGTAGGAAAACCTGCAAAATCGGCAGTGTATCAAATACTTGTTCTCCCCACTGTACATATGGCAGCAGTCTCTAAGTTGCAGGGTAGAGTACCGGGTGGTAGCCGGCTAGTAACAGTGACTAAGGTTCAGGGCATGGTACTGGGCAGAGGCACTAGTGGTGACTGTTTAACAGTCTGATGGCCTAGAGATAGAAGCTGTTTCTCAGTGAGGTGATATGTTCCTTAACTAGCCTCTCAAAGCACTTCATGATGACAGAAGTGAGTGCTACGGGGCAATAGTCATTGATTTAAGTTACCTTCGCTTTCTTGGGTACAGGAACAATGGTGGACATCTTGCAGCAAGTGTGGACAACAGACTGGGATATGGAGAGATTGAATATGTCCTTAAACACTCCAGCCAGCTGGACTGCAAATGCTTTAAGGATGCAGCTTGGGATGTCGTCTCTGCCAACACGCTTAAATGACTTTCTCACATCGGCCACAGAGAACGAGAGCACACAGTCCTTATGAGCGGCGAGGGCCCGCATTGGCGGGGTACCTGCCACATAAGTCTTGTGTCTGAGCCGTTGAATTGCGACTCCACTTTGTTCAGCTACTGTCGTTTTGCCTCTTTGATTGTCTTACGGAGGTCATAGCTAGTCTGTTTGTACACGTCCATGTTCTCAGTCACCTTGCCATGGTTAAATGCGGTGGTTCGCGCTTTCAGTTTTGCGTGAATGTTGCCATATATCCATTGTTCTTGGTTTGGATACGTTCATCACTGTGGGAACAACATTCTCTATGCACTGACTGAATCAGTCAGTGCATAGAGAATGTTGTTCCCACAGTGATGAACGAGAGAAACAGTCGTGGTCAAAAGTTTTCAGAATGACACAAATACTAATGTTCACAAAGTCTGCTGCCTCAGTTTTGATGATGGCAATTTGCATATACTCCAGAATGTCATAAAGAGTGATCAGATGAATTGAAATTAATTGCAAAGTCCCTCTTTGCCATGAACTTAATCCCCCCAAAAAACATTTCCACTGCATTTCAGCCCTGCCACAAAAGGACCAGCTGCCATCATGTCAGTGATTCTCTTGTTAACACAGGTGAGAGTGTTTACGAGGACAAGGCTGGAGATCACTCTGTCATGCTGATTGAGTTAGAATAACAGACTGGAAGCTTTAAAAGGAGGGTGGTGCTTGAAATCATTGTACTTCCTCTGTTAACCATGGTTACCTGCAAGGAAACACGTGCCGTCATTTACATTTACATCATTTAGCAGACGCTCTTATCCAGAGCGACTTACAAATCTGTGCATTCAACTTATGATAGCCAGTGGGACAACCACCTTTTTTTTTTCTTTTTTTTTTATGGGGGGTGGGGGAAGAAGGATTACTTTATACTATTCCAGGTATTCCTTAAAGAGGTAGGGTTTCAAGTGTCTCCGGAAGGTGGTCAGTGACTCCGCTGTCCTGGCGTCGTGGGGGAGCTTGTTCCACCATTGGGGTGCCAGGGCAGTGAATAGCTTTGACTGGGCTGAGCGGGAACTGTGCTTCCGTAGAGGTAGGGGAGCTAGCAGGCCAGAGGTGGATGAACGTAGTGCCCTCGTTTGGGTGTAGGGTCTGATCAGAGTCTGAAGGTAAGGAGGTGCCGTTCCCCTCACAGCTCCGTAGCAAGCACCATGGTCTTGTAGTAGATACGAGCCTCAACTGGAAGCCAGTGGAGTGTGCGGAGGAGCGGGGTGACATGAGAGAACTTGGGAAGGTTGAACACCAGACGGGCTGCAGCGTTCTGGATAAGTTGAAGGGGTTTAATGGCACAGGCAGGGAGCCCAGCCAACAGCGAGTTGCAGTAATCCAGACGACAAGATGACAAGTGCCTGGATTAGGACCTGTGCCGCTTTCTGTGTAAGGTAGGGTCGTACTCTGCGAATGTTGTAGAGCATGAACCTGCAGGAACGGGTCACCGCTTTGATGTTAGCGGAGAACGACAGGGCGTTGTCGAGTGTCACGCCAAGGTTCTTTGCACTCTGGGAGGAGGACACAATGGAGTTGACATCAAAGGGATCGAGTGTAGGTTTTTTGAGGAGGGGTGCAACTCTCACTCTCTTGAAGACGGAAGGGACATGACCAGCGGTCAAGGATGAGTTGATGAGCGAGGTGAGGTAAGGGAGAAGGTCTCCGGAAATGGTCTGGAGAAGAGAGGAGGGGATAGGGTCAAGCGGGCAGGTTGTTGGGCGGCCGGCCGTCACAAGTCGCAAGATTTCATCTGGAGAGAGAGGGGAGAAAGAAGTCAAAGTATAGGGTAGGGCAGTGTGAGCAGGAACAGCGGTGTCATTTGACTTAGTAAATGAGGATGGGATGTCATCAACCTTCTTTTCAAAATGGTTGACAAAGTCCTCCACAGAGAGGGAGGAGGGAGGGAGGGAGGAGGAGGAGGATTCAGCAGGGAGGAGTAAGTGGCAAAGAGCTTCCTAGGGTTAGAGGCAGAGGCTTGAAATTTAGAGTGGCAGAAAGTGGCTTTAGCAGCGGAAACAGAGGAAGAGAATGTAGAGAGGAGGGAGTGAAAAGATGACAGGTCCGCAGGGAGTCTAGTTTTCCTCCATTTCCGCTCGGCTGCCCGGAGCCCTCTTCTTTGAGCTCGCAATGATTCGTCAAGCCACGGAGCAGGAGGGGAGGACTGAGCCGGCCGGGAGGATAGGGGACATAGAGAGTCAAAAGATGCAGAAAGGGAGGAAAAGGAGGGTTGAGGAGACAGAATCAGGAGATCGGAGGGAGAAGGATTTAGCAGAGGGAAGAGATGATAGGACGGAAGAGGAGAGAGTAGCGGGAGAGAGAGAGCGAAGGTTGCGACGGTACATTACCATCTGAGTAGGGGGAGAGTGAGTAGTGTTGGAGGAGAGCGAGAGAGAAAAGGATACAAAGTAGTGGTCGGAGACTTGGAGGGGAGTTGCAGTGAGATTAGTAGAAGAACAGCATCTAGTAAAGATGAGGTCAAGCGTATTGCCTGCCTTGTGAGTAGTGGGGGACAGTGAGAGGGTGAGGATAAAAGAGGAAAGGAGTGGAAAGGAGGCAGAGAAATGAGTCAGGCAGACGTAGGGAGGTTAAAGTCACCCAGAACTGTGAGGGGTGAGCCATCCTCAGGAAAGGAACTTATCAAAGCATCAAGCTCATTAATAGCTCTCCAAGGGAACCTGGAGGGCGATAAATGACAAGGATGTTAAGCTTGAATGGGCTAGTGACTGTGACAGCATGGAATTCAAATGAGGAGATAGACAGATGGGTCAGGGGAAAAAGAGAGAATGTTCACTTGGGAGAGATGAGGATTCCTGTGCCACCGATTTCTGTGAGAACACATGGTCAGATGAGGAAAGAGCAGTAGGAGTAGCAGTGTTTTCTGTGGTAATCCATGTTTCCGTCAGCGCCAAGAAGTCGAGGGACTGGAGGGTAGCATAGGCTGAGATTAACTCTGCCTTGTTGGCCGCAGAACGTCAGTTCCAGAGGCTGCCGGAGACCTGGAACTCCACGTGGGTCGTGCGCGCAGGGACCACCAGATTAGAGTAGCAGCAGCCTCGCGGTGTAAAGCGTTTGTATGGCATGTGCAGAGAGGAGAGAACAGAGATAGACAGACACATAATTGACAGGCTACAGAAAAAGGCTACAATAATGCAAAGGAGATCGGAATGAAATTAACTAAACATCTGGGAAAGCGAGAGAGCGGGGCCTCCCTCACTTACGTTTCACTGAAACACTCAAATATAACTCTCCCAACTTCCACTTTAGAAATTATAATTGTTGTAACCTACAGCGGTTCAATGTTTTCTAGGAATAGACTCTAACTTAGTTTATTCAGCTAACTAACTTGGTACAGTATTCTTCCGTGAAAACCGTCCAGGGCACCGACTCCTATGACGCCATAGCCAACTAGCATGCCAGCCTCCAATAACACAGTTATTGCTTTGCACAAAAAGTGCTTCACAGGCAAGGATATTGCTGCTAGTAAGATTGCACCTAAATCAACCATTTATCGGATCATCAAGAACTTCAAGGAGAGAGCGAAGGAGGGCAGCGACAGTGCCACTCTGGTGGCACGAAGGGACAATACACCACACGTTGTAGTCAACGTTCTTTTGGGCCGGGAGGCGGCAGGCAGGGCACTCACGCATCACCCCAGGTATCGAACACCCACACTTGTTCAGAGCCCTCTGCTGCGCACTGTACCCTACCTATCCACTTTCCCGATCTCATGGTAGTTCCCCAGTGTAAGGCACTAGTCGATTCAGGCGCAGTTGGGAACTTTATGGACAGGGCATTCGCACACCGTCAAGGCATAACATTGGTTCCCCTATCCATTCCACTCCCCATCAGAGCACTCGATAGTCGACCAATAGGGTCCGGGATTGTTACAGAAGTCACAAAGTCATTTTGAGCAGGTTATTTTTTCGATTATTGAATCTCCTGCTTTCCCTGTGGTATTTGGTATCCCTTGGCTAGCACTCCACAACCCCACCTTCTCATGGCCGCAGAGGGCTCTCACGGGATGGTCGCGAGAGTGTCACGGTAGGTGTCTAGGTGTTTCCGTTGGTGCAACCACGGTGGAAAGTCCAGACAGTACCTCCACCGTGCGCATTCCCCCTGAATACCTCGATCTGGCGCAAGCGTTCTCTAATACGCAGGTGACTAAATTACCACCTCATCCGGCGGGGGATTAAGCAATAAACCTCTGGGTAGATGCTGTACCTCCCAGGAGTCATATATACCCCCTGTCACAGGCTGAAATGGTGGCTATGGAAACCTATGTCACCGAGTCCCTGCGCCAGGGGTATATACGTCCCTCCACTTCACCCGCCTCCTCGAGTTTCTTCTTTGTGAAGAAGAAAGACTGAGGAATGCGCCTGTGCATTGATTATCGACCACTGAACAGGGAGATGATAAGATTTAATTATCCTCTCCCCCTCATTCCTTCAGTGATTGAATCAATGCATGGGGCACACTTCTTCACCAAATTAGATCTCAGGAGTGCGTACAACCTGGTGCGTATCCGAGAGGGAGATACTCCTGAGTGGCGCAGTGGTCTAAGGCACTGCATCGCAGTGCTAACTGTGCCACTAGAGATCCTGGTTCGAATCCAGGCTCTGTCGCAGCCGGCCGCGACCGGGAGACTCATGGGCGACGCACAATTGGCCAGCGTCGTCCAGGGTAGGGGAGGGAATGGCCGGCAGGGATGTAGCTCAGTTGATAGAGCATGGCGTTTGCAACGCCAGGGTTGTGGGTTTGTTTCCCACGGGGGGCCAGTATATAAAATATATATATATATGTGTATTCACTAACTGTAAGTCGCTCTGGATAAGAGCGTCTGCTAAATGACTAAAATGTAAAATGTAAATGTAAATGGAGATGAGTGGAAGACAGCATTCAGCGCAACCACGGGGCATTATGAATACCTGGTGATGCCCTATGGTTTGATGACTGCTCCCTCAGTTTTCCAGTCCTTTGTAAACGAGGTGTTTCGGGACATGCTTGGTCGCGGTGTAGTGGTCTACATCGATGACATCCTGGTGTATTCCGCTACGCATGACGAGCATGTGTCCCTGGTTCGCAAGGTGCTGGCCCGACTGTTGGAAAATTACCTTTATGCTAAGGCAGAGAAGTGTATGTTTTTCCAGCAGTCCGTCTCCTTCCTTGGATACCGCATTTCCACCTCAGGTGTGGAGATGGAGGGAGATCGCATTTCAGCTGTGCGTAATTGGCTGACTCCAACCACGGTTAAGGAGGTGCAGCGCTTCCTTGGCATTGCCAACTACTATCGGAGGTTTATCCGGGGCTTTGGCAAGGTTGCAGCTCCCATTACCTCCCTGTTGAAGGGTGGGCCGTCCCGGCTCTGCTGGTCTACTGAGGCTGACCTGGCCTTCAGCAAACTGCGGGGTCTGTTCACCTCAGCCCCAGTACTGGCCCACCCCGATTCATCACTACCGTTCGTAGTGGAGGTGGATGCGTCCGAGGTTAGGATAGGAGCTGTCCTGTCTCAACACTCGGGTACGCCACCCAAGCTCCGCCCCTGTGCCTTCTTCTCTAAAAAGCTCAGCCCGGCAGAGCAGAACTACGACGTTGGTGATCGGGAGCTGTTGGCTGTTGGCCGAGCCTTGATGGTGTGGAGGCATTGGCTCGAAGGGGCGAAACACCCTTTCTTCGTCTGGACGGACCACCGTAACCTGGAGTACATCCGGGCAGCGAGGAGGCTGAATCCTCGCCAGGCCAGGTGGGCCCTATTCTTCACCCGGTTTGATTTTACATTGTCATACATTCCGGGTACGAAGAACGTGAAGGCAGACGCACTGTCCCGGCTGTATGACACAGAGGAGAGGCCCAGAGACAACACCCCCATACTCCCGGCCTCCCGCATTGTGGCGCCGGTAGTATGGGCGATGGACGCGGATATAGAGCAGGCATTACGCACAGATCCATCTCCACCGCAGTGTCCAGCTGGGCTGCGGTACGTGCCTGCTCTTATCCGTGATCGTCTGATCTTCTGGGCACACACGTCACCCAGGTATCGGCCATACAGTGCGCTGCTTGAGAGGAAAGTACTGGTGGCCTACCTTGGCTAAGGATATGAGGGTGTACGTCTCCTCCTGCTCGTGTGCGCCCAGAGTAAGGCACCTAGGCACCTCCCAGCGGGTAAGCTACAACCATTACCAGTTCCACAACGACCATGGCCTCATCTTAGTATTGTCTCCCCACGGCCCCACCCCACTACGGGGTGCCAGAGGATATAGTGTCCGACCGAGGTTCCCCAGTTCACGTCCAAGGTTTGGAAGGCGTTCATGGAACGTCTGGGGGTCTCGGTCAGCCTGACCTCTGGGTTCCACCCCGAGTCAAATGGGCAGGTGGAACGAGTAAATCAGGATGTGGGGAGGTTCCTGCGGTCCTACTGCCAGTACCGGCCGGGGGAGTGGTCGGTGTTCTTGCCATGGGCAGAATATGCCCAGAACTCTCTCCACCACTCCTCTACTAACCTAACACCATTCCAATGTGTTTTAGGTTACCAACCGGTTCTGGCACCGTGGCACCAGAACCAGACCGAGGCTCCTGCGGTGGATGACTGGTTTCGGCGCGCGGAGGAGGAGAAGTGGGACGCTGCCCACGTTCACCTCCAGCGCGCCGTGCGTCGTCAGAAGGCCAACGCTGACCATCACCGCAGGGAGGCCCCGGTCTTCGTACCGGGTGATCGGGTCTGGCTCTCGACCCATAATCTGCCCCTCTACCTGCCCTGCCGGAAGCTGAGCCCGCGGTTTGTGGGGCCGTTCAAAGTCCTGAGGAGACTCAACAAGGTTACGTATTGGTTGTTACTTCCCCCTGATTACCGTATTAACCATTAGTTTCATGTGTCTCTCCTCAGGCCGGTGGTGGTTGGTCCGCTCCAGGAGTCTGAGGTGCGGGAGGTTTCTCCACCTCCTCTGGACATCGAGGTGGCCCCGGCGTACTCTGTCCGTGCCATTCTGGATTCGAGGCGTCGGGTGGGGGGCCTTCAGTACCTCGTGGAGTGGGATGGGTACGGTCCGGAGGAACGGTGCTGGGTACCGGTGAGGGATATCCTCGATCCCTCAATGTTACGGGATTTCCACCGTTGCCATCCGGCTCGCCCTGCTCCGCGTCCTCCTGGCCGTCCCCGAGGCCGGGGTCGGCACGCTGCTGGAGCCGCGCGTCAAGGGGGGGGTACTGTCACAACTTCCGCCGAGGCTGCCTCCCCTCCTTGTTCGGGCAGGCTTCGGCGTTCGTCGTCACCGGAGTACTAACCACTATCACCCCAATAATCATATAAATTGTCTTGTCAATCACACACACCTGGTTCTATTCCCCTAATTCCATGTGTAAGTGTTCCCTCTGCCCCCTTGTCCTTGTGGGTGATTGTTTGTTGTGGAGGTTAGTAGCTCGGTGGAGCTCTTGTATTTGGTAATGACGGGAGTATTTTCCCACGTCTTGTATTTTCCAGTGCACCTGTTTTGTGCCCTGGAGTGTGTTTGACGCATTTCTGCGTAAACCTGTATTTTTCGGATTAAGGCCTGTTTCTGTGATTTACCCTCCTGCGCCTGACTCCTTCAACACCACCTTATCACATCTCCTAACACTCAGAGAACTGGATTCATGAATGGTCTTGCAACATTCCAATGAAACGTGTCTAGAACATTAATATCTTAAATTCTGAGAACATGAATACCACGTTCTGGATAAGTTCTATTTGAAATTAAGGGAATGGTCTCTTGGAAACATTCATTGCACATCAGGGGAACAGTCCTATGACTATTAGTTAATGACCTAATGAGACGCTTACGGGAACGTTCTCTAAAGTTGTGGAAACGTTTGTTGTTAGCTGGGATGCTCTAATGGTTTGCCCCATTAATGCGGAGGGACACTCTTTCTCTCTCTGTGTCATGTTAAGGGAGCACTGGTTCATGTTTGACATGAGGGTCTGAGAGGGCTGATGAATGCAGCCCAGCAGTGTGAACTGTGAACGTTGACCTCAGCTTAGGGTGGGTGGAACCATCAGGTATCAGAGGAATATGCCTCTAATGCATGGAGTAATTCACACTTGGATGAAGCAATACATATAATGGGTCGGACTTACTAAGGCCTACATTTCAATCAGAGCCTGCGTTAACTGGCGATAACCGACACCCGAGTTGGAACTGTGTTGGAGCTGTCAAATCGGTGAGCAGCTGCTCTTGTGATCATTGTCACGAAGCCGCACCCACCCCACTTGCGTTAGAAGTTCAGAACAAGAAAGTGTAGGTTATTTAAGCAATAAGGCACGAGGGGGTGTGGTATATGGCCAATATAACATGGCTAAGGGCTGTTCTTAGGCACTACGCAACGATATATACCACAAACCCCATAGGTGCGTTACTGCTGTTATAAACTGGTTACCAACATAATTAGAGGAGTCAAAATAAATGTTTTGTCATACCCGTGGTATACCACGGCTGTCAGCCAATCAGCATTCAAGGTTCGAACCACCCAGTTTATAAATAGAAATAATGGAAAATCATTGAAGATGCACAATGCAGAAATCACTCCACCATTTCCTGGTTAATTTCAGTTTATGTGACCGAACAAGCAAGTATAGTGTAGAGAATCATTGTACCATCTAAACTGCTGTGAAATACCTTTTCCATAACCAGAAATATTGTATTTTCAGATGTTTGAACCTAGTGTACAAAACCGAAAGTAACAGATGCAAAAACAAAACTTAGAAATAGTGCACATAGAACAGATCTACCACTTCTTAGACTTGCTTTCAGTGAGAATGGCAGATCTATAACATATATTTCTATGTGAATTGGGTCAGGTCGCCCAAAAAGATACATATTGCAGCTTTAAACGAAATAATTAGGATTTCTATCAGCCTAATGGAGTAAAGAAGGCTGCATGGGATTTCTCTCAATGCGACTCTGTGCAGCCAATGGCAATGTCCGCTTTAAGTATAATGCCGGAGGCACTTGTGGATTTGACAGCTCTAACACAGTTCCACCTTCGACACCGTCAAATCATCAGCAATGCGGATTTTGGCTAAAGAGGATCTAATTGAATCAGGCCTTAAGTGTTTGCACCTGTGAATAAAACACACAGAAACAAAGCAACAAACACAAAACTTTATTAAAACTTAAAGTGGCACTCCAGTCTCCTTTTCACCTCATTTAAGATCTCATTTAACACCTCATTTAACATCTGAAAGTCACATCTCAATAGGTGGTCCAGGTAAGTCATAACATAGCAGTGGGGGGGGGGGGTGGGCCTTTCCTCTTTTGTTCTCTATTGCTCCTCTATTGTTCCTCAAGCAAGGAGGGAGGCCGATGACATCACGGATTCCCATCAGACCAACTCCTTGAATAACCTACTCCTTGAAGTTTGCAGTTGTGTCTAAAAAACACTATTCTGCACAAAACATATTTTTTTACCCTTTAGTGTGTGTACTTTACTGTATTTATACTGGGGAAATCGCTTTCAACAGTAGAAGTTCAGAAATTGCTGGAGGACTTCTTTAATATGTTAACTTATTTTTACTTCTGTGATGTTGCAAGAGGTCCCAGGTTCAGATCCCAGAAGAGCCCCACAAAAGGGATCCTCAGTACAGCAGAGGAGGTTACACTTCTCTTGAATTGTAAATTATTTTTCTTCTCATGTTTTTGACCCTTCTTATGATACCCTGTGAGTCATACCTACAGCACATTGTACCAAGAGGTTTCATACCTACAGCAGTTACACAGAACCAGACATTACTAAAACTTTGTGTCCTCTGTAGCTCAATTGGTAGAGCATGGCGCTTGTAACGCCAGGGTAGTTGGTTCGATCCCCGGGACCACCCATACGTAAAAATGTATGCGCACATGACTGTAAGTCGCTTTGGATAAAAGCGTCTGCTAAATGGCATATTATTATTATTGTGTGGACCACAATTGAAACAGGACTCCTTTTATTTCAGAGAGCTTTAGAAGAGAATGCCCACCTAATGCCACAGCTCTGATGGAAGGGGATGGAGAGCTAGTGAAGTGGAGGAAGAGAAGGAGGACGCACACACAGAGGTGGGACTTGAAGGGGAAACTGGTAGATTAGTGGGTCCCAGAGGGAACTATATTATAAAGCTCATAGCTCGTCTAGACTCGAGGCAGTCTGGTCAAAACGCTACACCCTCTTAGTGTAGGCTAGTGTCGTTGTCCCTCTTTCATTAAGTCTGTCTCCATATTTCTCCAGCGTACTGAAATAACTATACAATTTCACAGGCTGTTTCATTTAAAAAATGTGCCTCCTCAAACTGAACTGTAACAGACTGTTGTATTCATCTCCCTTTGCCAACAGTGTCAAGTTATCTGTGTTCTGTTCTTGAGAAGCAGACAGAGGAAACGGACACTTTCTGGTCATGGATATTTTATGTGTCTGATACAGCCTGCGAGGGTTGTATCAGAACTTTCTCACCACAGCGAGACCAGCTTATTTTAAAACCCCTAAGAAGGACAAATAAGCTGTGATGAATTTTAAACATTATACAGTATGTTAAAAATTCATCTTTAGGGAAGACCATCCACCTGCTAGTCTTTGAACATAAAAGGACAGTGTGTGCTACCGTAGCGTTAGCTCTGAGAAAATATCCCAGCGCAGATGGTGACAAAAGACAGAGACACTCTAGCCCCTCATGCTTAGAGAATTACTCCACACAGACACTGGCGCTCGAGGGGCAGGGTGGATAAGGTCCGGCCCGCCTCAGGCTTCTCATGAACCTGTCCCGACTTAGGCCTTTTCCAGTCACCAAAAGCCAAAGACAACCTTATGATGTTGACTGGGACCATCCTAAATCTGGCCTGCTTCAGTTGGCCAAACTATCTTGACGGAGCCTCAGCCCCTCCACCCTCTCCCCATCCTCCTAGCCTTCCCTTCCAATCCTGCGGTGTATGACATGCCTGCAGGCATCTGGGGAATGCCACACGGGGTGAGGGTGGACGAAGGCCTCTGTGGCACCACATACCTGTGAAGTGGCATGGCAGGGCTTTGGAGGTAATGTGGCTGGCGCGTGTGCCCCTAAGAGGCCCTGTCTCAGGTGGCTGCAGACGCACAGAATAATCCACCCACTCAGTGATGAGAAGGCCCGGCCTGGCCTTTCTGATGGATTTGATGCCTGCTGCCAAGACTCCACCAGACAGTTCGGCCAGGCAACCACAGAAAGAACACAAAGGTAAAGGAATTTCTGAAAGACATTGTAACTCCTTCTGAGTTCTACGAGGAAGAAAATAAACAGTCTGCTTTGTCTGAGACATTGGACATACAGTATTCTCATACTCTTCTAACATACACAGGTACACACACACACACATGCACGCACGCACGCACACACACACACACACACAGGTACACACATGCGCATGTGCACTCACACACTCATCGTCTGCCCCTTGGTCTATTCACCATAATAACTTGGGCTGTTTTTGTAACAAAACAAGACCCTAATCCCAAATGCAGGGAGCTGTGAATGGCCCTGAACAAAATGGCAGACAAATGAGAAGGATTAGAGTAGGCCAGTGAAAGACTGAAGAGTTTGCTATTGATCTTTGGTGGTCCTGGGCTCTCTCAGGGCCTTTCTGTCTGAAAACCCCACTGGGTAAGCGCATGCAGGGCCACTCCAGAGCCCCCTCGGTGACTGTGAGACACACAACAGCCGCAATTAGTCTCAGGAGCTGTAATAGCAATTCAATAAGCGCTTTAAAATTGTGCCCTTTCCCCTCCTTTTTAGTCTTCATATATCAGATCGTAGTGGCACGTTTTTTTCTTTTCTCCCACCCACCACAGTTCTTTTCACTCCTCTGAGAGAAATTGACCACACAGGGTTTCAAAGGTCCCTGAAGCTTTAGGTCGTTGTAGCTAAAGCAGCATGACTTGTGCCCCCATCATATTATTGCTTGTTTTGTCCCCCAGTTGCAATGAATCTGGAAGAAACCATTTTTATGAAACTTTTACAGATGACAAGGCATAGATACAAAAACAAACTGCTGAGTTCAATAATCTACATACAGTATCTGTCTGTATGTCACGGACGTTGAGAGACGGGTCGGACCAAGGTGCAGCGTGAAAAGCGTACATGTTTATTTACTCTATAAACATACAACAAAACAAGAAGTAACGTGAAGTCCTCCGGCTATACACATACAAGCTTATACGGAACAAGATCCCACAATACACAGTAGGCAATGGGCTACCTAAGTATGATCCCCAATCAGAGACAACGAGCGACAGCTGTCTCTGATTGGGAATCACACCCGGCCAAACATAGAAATACAATACCTAGAACATAAACATAGAATTTCTAGCATATATTTCCACACTCTGACTCAACAAACTAGAGTTCTATAGGTCAGGGCGTGACAGTACCCCCCCCCCCCCCCCCCCCCCCCAAAGGTGCAGACTCCGGCCGCACAAACCTGACAAGACAGGGGAGGGTCCGGGTGGGCTTTCAGCCTCGGAGGCGGATCCGGCTCCGGGCGTGACGACCTCTCCCTCTATGCCTCCTTGTTGCGCCCCTGGTCTGGTCTGGACCTCGGCGCGATGCTTCCCCTCTCCTTCCTCCCACGATGCACCAAGCCCTGTCTGGACCCTGGTGTGGGAGACTCCGAACCTGGAGAGGGGCTGACATCTGGGCCTGGATTGGCAATCCTCCCGCGATGCACCAAGCCCTGTCTGGACCCTGGTGTGGGAGGCCCCGACCCTGGAGAGGGGCTGACTTCTGGGTCTGAAGTGGAGCCGCTGACCGGAGCTGAAATGTCCCCCGGTGGAGCGGACTGCTCTGGCTCCGGAGTGGAACCGCTGACCGGAGCTGGACTGGAAACCGGTGGAGCGGACTACTCTGGCTCCGGAATGGATCCGCTGACCGGAGCTGGACTTGGCACTGGTGGAGCGGACTGCTCTGGCTCCGGAGTGGAACCCGCTGACCGGAGCTGGACTGGGCACCGGTGGAGCGGACTGCTCTGGCTCCGGAGTGGAGCCGCTGACCGGAGCTGGATCAGGCACCGGTGGAGTGGATTGCTCTGGCTCCGGAGTGGAGCCGCTGACCGGAACTGGATCAGGCACCGGTGGAGCGGATTGCTCTGGCTCCGGAGTGGAGCCGCTGACCGGAGCTGGACTGGACCCCGGTGGAGCGGACTGCTCTGGCGTGGAGCAGCCGACCGGTGCTGGACTGGGCACCGGTGGAGCGGACTGCTCTGGCTCCGGAGTGGAACCGCTGACCGGAGCTGGACTGGACCCCGGTGGAGCGGACTGCTCTGGCTCCGGAGTGGAGCAAACTTCCGGACCCGTATCCATCTCCATCTCTGGAGCAGGACTAAACGCAGTGCCCAGCCTGGGTGTAACAGGGTTATATTGGTGATTCCCCTTGCCACTTTATTGTTAAGCCAATGGGTTTTTGGTTTTTTCTTGCCTTCACCTACTCAACATGGCATCTTATTGGCTGGTTGGCGTAGCTTGCTTACGAGGGAGGATGTTTCAGTTAGAATCGTCCCAGTGAACAAGCACCAAACCAGCGGTAAGTTGTTGGTTGCAAAGCACTGTACGTCAAAAGTGATTTTTATACTCCCAAGTGATGATGTAAATGTATAATTTACCTAGAACATAAACATAGAATATATAACATAGATTTCCACACCCTGACTCAACAAACTAGAGTTCTATAGGTCAGGGCGTGACACTGTAAAATATACATACAGTATGTGTCTGTAAAATATACATACAGTATGTGTCTGTAAAATATACATACAGTATGTGTCTGTAAAATAGTGTAATAGACAGAAAAATTGATAATAAAATTCACTGTTGGGGGTTGGAATAATTCCCACAGTATTGCCCTAACATTGTGAGGTCAATACAGAGCTCTGCTGTAAAGACTCAGGACAAATCATTAGAACACTGAGCAGCTATGCATTACTATGGGGTCAATTTCAAATATAGACCACTAACTGATATTGCTTATATTTTCTATGCCCTTTGCCAAACTCTGGAACCACCCTATATGAGTGCATCAACACATTGCATAGTGACACATAGCAACTGATCAATCTCTTAAAAATGTGGTGGTGCAGACTTTTTTCACAACAACATTGCATGACTCTCTCTGTAGGTCTCTCAGTCCTCTGTTCAGACACAGCTGATCAGACAAACCCTATATTTAGGAACAAGCACCTGTGCATATGGCATTAACAGGCCATAGTATAGGGGGAGTGGGAGATGTCCTTTGGAAGGATATCCATTCCCTTGTAATATGTTTGGAGCATTTCACCTTGATTTTGCACTGCGTTTTTGATCAAAGTCGATTGCTTTGATGAGCGCTGCCAAGGGATCCCTCTTGTTTTGCTGGTGAGCGCACTGACAGGACAGTAGAGGAACAATGATAATTACAGACTCCCATTTAGTGTCCCTGTGCTCTGAGCTGGGTCTGGCATAAACAGGCAGCCTCACCTTAAAGCCAAGAAAGAAAAGGAGAAATTATTGGACTCTTGGACGAGTGGAGAGGTGGAGAGGTGGAGACACTTTGATGATGAGGCGAGCCATTCAACAGAACAGGCAGAAAATGGGATTACTTTACTTTGTGGGTTTGCATGTTTCAAAGAGTTCCTGTGCCTGCTGAAGGATAAACGAGGACGCATTAGTCGAGAAACACCTGCAAAACTAGACTTCTACACTTACAGTATATGACATCTGTCTATTGTCTACTAAACTTTATTTCCCCACTTAACTGTCAGTAAAATACAGCTTTCAGCTGTTTCTTGTGAGACCCTATAGATTGGGCATGTGGCACTTTAAAGATTCAGATGGTGTCGCAGCCGAAACTTCCCCCACTAAGACACAAGTAATCCTTGGCCACGTCTTCAGCTCAAAATATGTAAAACTGTAAGAAAAAATTATTATAATAATTGCACACTCAGTCTCCCTAGACCCTCACACCCACATCCAATTGTTTGGCAGACCTTTGGATCGAACGGCAGCGCGACATAAAGCTGTTTTAAATAGACATGTTGCCCATCAAAACAATTTCACATTATGACAGGCTGAAAAGCTAGCCTTTCTCCCCCCAATAGAGGCCATTCATCCCCATCTCTGCAGTCCGCAGGGTGAAAAGATTCTATAGCCTCCCATTCTACCAGGCCTTCAGCGTAATTAAAGAACCATGATAGCCCATTGAAGAGCTCATCAGCACAAGTCTTTCACAAGACAGGGGAGGCACACTACATCAAATCCACTCCCGCTGTGAATGTTCATGTGGTGATGATGATGATAATGATGATGATGATGCAGATTATGTAACTCTGATGGAGATGCTGACAACGCAAAACAATCAAGGCAAGTACAGTACATTACATGAGAGGCAAAAAGGTCCCTCTTTTTGAATGTAGCTAACTGAAGAGATGTTGAGCATGTTAGCATAAGTGACTCCTTGAACATTGGGTAATTTAGGTGCATTTTATTGACGTTCAAGCTGAACACGAACCAAGACACTCACTAATGTTGTTTTGATGACAGAATTCAATTGACAGACTACCTAATAGCTGACTAATAGTTGAAACAGGTGTTCTTGTAGATCCTCATTGCTGACCATTCAGATGATGGTTGCAGTGGGAGGAGGTGCCATATTGCAGTAACATACAGTTTAGACTAGAATATGGACTGGAATACAATTAGGATTTTGAACTAGACACAAAATGGAGACAATAACATCAACTTCAAATGTTATACAGTACAAAAAGGTTTAAATATATTAAAAGTTCTATTTGCAGCAGGTTTTTCAAAATGTTAGCAAGACAATACAAGATAATGCGAAAACCAGCTACCATACGTACAAAATTAATGGGTTAAGTCCTATCAACCTAGTGGAGGCTGCTGAGGGGAGGATGGCTCATAATAATGGATGGAGCGGAGTAAATGGAATGGCATCAAACACATGGAAACCATGGCAACCATGTGTTTGATGTTGTTGATACCTTTCCACCTGTTCCGCTCCAACCATTACCACATGCCTGTCCTCCCCAATTAAGGTGCCACCGACCTCCTATGATACAACAAAGGGAGTACCATATGCATTTAACTAACATATCTACTGAATTCTGGAACTAACATGTCAACTGAATTCTGGAACTAACATATCTACTGAATTCTGGAACTAACATATCTACTGAATTCTGGAACTAACATATCAGAGACAATGTCGTGAGTCCCACTTTCAAAGATTGAGCCCTGAGCTAGTGGTCTAGGATTATTGGATGAAAGAAGGAGGCTAAAGTACACTTCTGCAACGCTCACAAGTTCCTTTCAGAAACCCAGAAGACCCGATAGCCTTCTAGTCTATATTTATTCTATTCTACTGAGCCATTTACTTTGTTCGTATTCTTATATTTTATTATTTCTTATTGTTGTTGCGTTGTCGAGAAGGAACCTGCAAGGAACATTTCATTGGATGATGTATACTGTGCGTATCCTGTACATACGAATAATAAAACTTGAAACTTGAAACTAGCCATGTCTTACAGCAGACATCCATGGGTATCAATGTACATAAGTCCAAACGTTTTCGTCAACATGGAATTCTGTCCCCTCTGTATGAAGTCCACTGAAGTGCAGAGTCCTTTGCAGCATTGATTGTAAAGGCCTTTCAGTATCTTTAGAGAATCCTCTCTCTTGCTCAGATGAACATATTTGACAACCTAAATCAATGTCCTGTTCACCGTTTGTCAAGTTTCTTTTACATCGGCAGTCCATTGCTTTAACAGCATATTTTAAGGTCATTAAGGGGGGGGGGGGCAATATATATATACAATACTCGTACCCTTTAGAGGGAGGATATGTTTCAATTACACACTTTCTCAGAGGACGGTGGTGTCAAAATGACTCCTTGACACAGAAGAGCATCATCAATATTATCCCTTGGCTTGATAATCGATCATAATAATAATAGACATACTGTTTACACAATATTAGCAGCTTTATTTCTGGACCTTACACTAAAGGGGGGGGGTTGAATAACTTAAACTTACTGTATTATGCCCCCAAGGCGATCTCGACAAACAAAATAGTTTATACAACCCCAACAAATGTACATATATGGGAGAGGGTATGGATATAATAATCATCATCATCATAATTGTATTCATAGTTATCTTGATAACCACAACACTAGTAGGAGGGACTGGCTGCAGAGCATGAGTCCAGTTGTCCAGCTATAAGGGCAGCATGGGGAGGAAGTGAGTGGAGGGATGTCTCCTCCGGGCTTTGTGACCTCGCCGGGGCTTCCCCCTGCCGTTCAGAGATACGAACATCTGCCTGCCGCCGTGTTTCCAGCGCAGGGAGGCATACGTGTTGTAGCCGTTCTCCTCGATGCGCTCCTTGAACTTACAGTTAGGGTTGTACTTCACCTGCAGGGGAGGGAGGGTTGGATCATGGCCAAGAAGATATAACAATATAAAAACATGTATTTTTAGCAGATAATCGGATGATAATGAAGCGTTAATCTGCTATGTAAAATGTTTTGATTGTCATCTATCTGATTGTAATCTCTTCCTTGATCCACTTCTGAGGCAAAGAACAGAAGCAGGGATTTGTGTCAATATACAGGCACAGCCTAGCCAACAAAGCCCTCTCCTCTTTGCCATGGGTGGTTGGAGCTTCTTAACTGTACGTAGGTATGACGTAAAATATATGACCATGAAAAGAGATTCTGGAGCAGTCCCCTCTACATGCCACTATCAGGCTGAGATCACAGGGCCCTTATGGAGATAGCATCAGCCCAGCGTGATTCTCCTGCTTAATGGTCATTAAGGGAGGTTTCAGTGGGAGGTGAATGGGGAGGCTCTTGGAGGCTGAGTGAGTTCATCTATGTCCTGTTTATGCTGGTGGCAGGGTGAAATAATGGTCTGCAACTCATCACAGCTTCACAGTACTGACTAATTGCCAGCTCCAGAGTTCTCTCTCTCTCTCTCGCTGAGCTGTAAAACACTTAGATACCACGCCATAGGCAGCCTCATTACATGACAGAGAGAGAGAAAGAGAGAGAGAAAGAGAGGGAGGGAAAGAACGAGAGAGCTGTGTGTGAGCACAACAACTGGCAGACGGCACGCAAGACCGTCACATCTGCCTCTGTTGTCATCTTAGTTCAGCCTCCATTTCTTGGCCATCTGCAGTATTTTGACAGTGGAACAAGCCTCTCTTCAAGACTTGCATGCGAGCATCACCTGCAGCTATTATCAGGCTGGGCCCAGGTGTATAGCCATGATTGATATTGCAACTATTAAAACTTGAAACTTTAAACTCTGGCCTGCTGTGGATTTGCCTAGTGGAGACCTCAAAGACTCACTTGAATGGAATGATCTGTGTTTGGAGGAAACATCAGGCTCCCCTGGCTAGAACCTGGCCGCCCATGGTGTCTCATGAAAGAATGTTGCAAGGTGTACCTACCGATCCAAAGAGTGTGCCTTTTTTGGACATGGCTAAGTACAGCCCGGTGCTGACTGATTTGATGGCGACGACTCCCACACTGACAGATCGGATTTCCATTAGACCTGAAAAATAAGGAACAGGAGTCTCTGTTAGAACAGGGGAGTTTTCCATCATAAGCCACTCTATCATTACCGATTAGGAAACCAGACGGGCATATGCTCTGGGGGAAGGTTTTTCCCAAGACAAGAGAGAAAAAAAACTGGATATGCACAGTGGCCCATTTAAATGATTCCCTTTGTGAAGAGACATCTACAACCCAGTTCCTCAACAATCGGCTCACTGGGAACTACTAGACTGCAGAGACACAAATACATTTGAAAATAGGCTGTGTCATCATTCAGAAATACAGTGATATGATTCAAATCAGCCATTTCAAAAACATATCATAAACAATATTCAAGAGGGAAGATCAAAAAATAAAATAAAATAAAAATTATTCTGTGTCTGGAAGTACGGTGTGATTTATGCAATGAAATGAGAACTCCCAGTCTTTTAATGAATTCTGAGCCAGACAACATTTTCCCGAGCTCACTGTATCTAAACCCTCTCAGTAGACTGACTGTAGCATACATCACAAAGAGTATTATGGGCTGGGTCCCCGTCTGGACAGGGAGGGAGTGCCATCATCCCAGACCAAACACTGACACTCCACCCAGATGATGCCCGGTGTTGTTTACCAGGGAGACACAAAGCAGGGTCTGATGGCCACTTACACCAACCTCTTACCCATTTGTCAATGAAAGACCTGGCAGTGCTGCAGGCTAATTGTTTCCTCTGGGCACTGATTGCAAACAAATGCCATGTGGCTTGGTCTTGATCTGGTTTTAGTCTACACAAAAAGCCCTTAGCCATTGTCATGGTGATAGACAGAAATGTTTTGGAGATGACCTGTGGGTCTTACCACGGGGGCCTGAATAGGACCTAATTGCTGGATCCGCAGCTCCCTTGGAGAACTCCTTCTGTCTTACCTTCAAAGGCACCCTGATGTGGCCTGCTATCAGATCTGAGTACACATCCCTCCCAACAGACATCACAAGCCATGGAAACCCATTTTTGGAGGAGAAAAAATCTTGAGAAACATGCTGTTATTTTCTCCTCTTATGGGCACCTCTGAATGTTGCTGAAAAAGGAAATGAGGCTAACAACAATCTGTTGCCTTTGGACAGGGCCTGTAAACACAGTAACACATCAAGGTGCTGAAGGAGATGTGGACCTCGTTCCAGTACATTTGACATTTAGCAGACACTCTTATCCAGAGCGACTTACATTTTCATACTGGCCCCCCGTGGGAAACGAACCCACAACCCTGGCATTGCAAGCGCCATGCTCTACCAACTGAGCTACAGGGGACTACAGTAGGAAATTAAGTAGGAGCCGTAAACTCGCGAAGCGCCCAGACCAGTGATGCAGCGCTGCTCATGCAGAACCACATGTGCTGAAGGGGGCAGCGAGTAGGTTTCCAAGTAGGGACGCTGGTTAAACCCATCCAGCGATGAAAAATGAACGCGCTCACCAGGGTACGAGCAGGTGTTACTCTCCCGCCACTGCCATCTTTCCCCCATTTATTTATGTAAATCAGACTTTGTTTGGAAAGACATGAGGAAAAAGCTGTACTTCGGAGCAAGGGTTGGCTTAATATGTAAAAAAAAAAAAAAAGAGTATTATAAACTGGGTGATTCGAGCCCTGAATGCTGATTGGCTGAAAGCTGTGGCATATCAGACCGAATACCACTGGTATGACAAAAATGTATTTTTACTGCTCTAATTACATTGGTAACCAGTTTATAATAGCAATAACCCACCTCGGGTGTTTGTGGTATATTGCCGTATCCAGGCACTCCGCGTTGCATTGTGCCTAAGAACAGCCCTTAGCTGTGGTATATTGGCCATATACCACATCCCCTTGGGCCTTATTGCTGAATTATATGTCAATCATTATTTGAATATGTTGGTAACCTATTGTATGAAAGTGATAATGCCGTAGAAGCCGGTGTTTGGAGGATATATTGGCACGGTTTGCAACACCCGTGCCAATATATCCTCCAAACACCGGCCTCACAGGCATTATCACTTATATAACAGAGAAGGGTAATGGTCTTAAGGACACTTAAGATCAGGGGAAGTTCTTATTCAGGTGAAATCAACAAGTGACATTGTGAAACCATGCACTAGATAAGACAACCAAAGACAGCGTCAGTTTCTCTTTCCTTCCTGAACCATGGAGCGATACACAGACTCACAGCTGCTACCACCACTATCCATGCTTACCAGGTGAGGTCATCCACATCAGACAAACACAGAGAGACAGAGAGGGTAAATACATAGACGACCTGTTGAGTGTCTTTCTTCTCTGACATGTGTGTGTACATGAAGCCCCCTTCTCCACTCAGCTGCAGTGGTGAGGCCAGCCCAGGGCCAGTCAGCCAGCCAGGCCAGGCAGGTACCAATCCATCCAGCTGCACCCCCATCCCCATCCCTCTGATTCTTCAAGGGCACGTTAGCACTTTGATGGCAACGTCCCCTTTACGAGCTGTGTTTACAAACACTGGGCGTTACGGTGGCAGGGAGCGTGCAAGCGACTCATAAGCAATTAGGCCCAGGCAGGATGGTGATTGGTGCTCACCATGGGTTTATGGGGACTTGAAAACCGCTGGTGCCTGAAAGTGCTGCTGCCTCTAATTGCCATTATTTGCTGCTCTGAGCTCCAGGCACAGTAGGTGCTATCATGAGCCTCACTCTGATATGTAGATTGCAGTATGTACTAAAAGCGTGGAGTGGATGGCATGGTTACAATTACTTTTTCCCTGAGGTATCAAATGCAGGAACGTGGATATCTCACGTGTGAGAATGGTTTTGTATGGACGACCGTTTTGATATCAGGCTTCAAATAGACCTCATTAGACCTCATCGTGTTAAGGCTAATGACCATGAGTACTCACATTAGACCCATATGTAATGTGTGACAATATGGTGTGTCATATTTATGCAATGAGTGTTTCTGCTTTTTTCAATGCAATATTAACCAATTATTGCATGTAAACCAATTATTACATGTGCACATGCGATAAAGGAACTAGTGTTGAAAGAAAAGGTAGCTATTTGTAATCATGATGTTTATTATAACCCACTCTCTGCTGTGTTTAATCTGCTCTGTTGATGAGACAGGTAGGTTTAGCTTCTTTCTTACCCTTGGCAGGATCTGTTAACCTTTGACATGTTTTGGCCAGAGCTGTTAATAAGCTGAAGCTGCTATTACAAGCAAATCCCTATACAGGACTAGTCAAGTGTGGACCGACCATTTTTCTATCCTCTATGGGATTTTAAAGCATAGAAGGAGCCTTTTGCCCAGTCGTCTTTTACTCTTTCTCTTTTCTTTCCTTCCCCCTTTTTTGGAAGTGAGCCCCTTGTCAGATCATTCAGCCTTTTCTGACCTTGAAAGAAAAACGCAGAAAGGAAAGCGAGAGACTCTCACGGGGTTCCTTTTGTCAGACAAATGCTATGGGAGGAGGAGGGAGTGGGTACAGGGTGTAGGGGCTGGTAATAAAAAGGGGGGGGGGGTCATAAAACTATGTCGACTCCAACTTGCCCCTCCGTCCCCCAATAACTCTTTGTTACTTACCTGAGAGGTGGAGGAGAGACAAGATCTTATTAATGACTGAGCTTTTTGTTGGACTTGGGGGTCGGGGGGTCGGGGGGACGGGGGACGGACGGACGTTCCCTCCCATCACAATTAAAAAGCAGGGGATAAGGGAGGAGGAGAATCGAATGAAAGATTTCTTGGGTTGCCCCCTTCAGCAGCCCTCCATGGCCCGGTGCTCGACCAGGAGAGAGCCTGGGAATCGTGGCGCTCCCACTGGGCGCTTGCTCTTGATTGACATACCTTTTCAGTTATTTCACAGTTTGCCTTTTAAATGGAGAGGTCCCTGATGTTTTTTTTTCTCTGCCCTCCTTTTCAAAACACAAGCTTTTCATGTTGGGTCTTCGCTGCTGGGCCTAATGGCTGTGACCAGCACCTTTGATCTGAGCTGACCCCCTCAGAGTGCTGAGGGCTGGGGACTGGGTCCAAGCAAATGCCTGTGTGTGTGTGTGTGTGTGTGTGTGTGTGTGTGTGTGTGTGTGTGTGTGTGGTTAAGGAAGGAGGGGACAAAGCCAGCATCACTCAATACTACTTTAAACACCTTGAAAGATTATCATGGGAACAAGAACTTGATAGCTGGTTGGATCTAAATTGTTTCAAACTGGCAGTTAACTTTTTATGTAGCATCACTCTGTTATTAAGCATACTATTTCTTCTTTATTCTCAATTTAGGTCACACGTTTTGAATGAATTTGCAGAATATGGGAATCTGTAGATCTCTACTACAGACAGACAGTTTTTACATTATGAAAAATGACAACATCAAAAGGGGATAAGGAAAATCATTAATATCAGCTTCAACTATACGTGTCTTTTTGAAGCTATGTGAGCCATATCAGTCTTATCAGTCTTATGTGAGCCAAATCAATCTTATCAGTCTTATGTGAGCCGTATCAGCCTTATCAGTCTTATGTGAGCCGTATAAGTCTTATCAGTCCTATGTGAGCCATATCAGTCTTATGTGAGCCATATCAGTCTTATCAGTCTTATGTGAGCCTTATCAGTCTTATGTGAGCTGTATCGGACTTATCAGTCTTATGTGAGCCATATCAGTCTTATCAGTCTTATGTGAGCCATATCAGTCTTATCAGTCTTATGTGAGCCAAATCAATCTTATCAGTCTTATGTGAGCCGTATCAGTCTTATCAGTCTTATGTGAGCCATATCAGTCTTATGTGATCCATATCAGTCTTATCAGTCTTATGTGAGCCATATCAGTCTTATCAGTCTTATGTGAGCCATATCAGTCTTAACAGTCTTTTTTTTGCCATATCAGTCTTATGTGAGCCATATCAGTCTTATCAGTCTTATGTGAGCCGTATCAGTCTTATCAGTCTTATGTGAGCCGTATCAGTCTTATCAGTCTTATGTGAGCTGTATCAGTCTTATCAGTCTTATGTGAGCCATATCAGTCTTATCAGTCTTTTGTGAGCCATATCAGTCTTATGTGAACCGTGTCAGTCTTATCAGTCTTATGTGAGCCGTATCAGTCTTATCAGTCTTATGTGAGCCGTATCAGCATTGTCAGTCTTATGTGAGCCGTATCAGTCTTATCAGTCTTATGTGAGCAATATCAGTCTTATCAGTCTTATGTGAGCCATATCAGTCTTATCAGTCTTATGTGAGCCGTATCAGTCTTATGTGAACCAGATCAGTCTTATCAGTCTTATGTGAACCAAATCAGTCTTATCAGTCTTATGTGAGCCATATCAGTCTTATCAGTCTTATGTGAGCCATATCAGTCTTATCAGTCTTATGTGAGCCATATCAGTCTTATCAGCCTTTTGTGAATCATATCAGTCTTATGTGAGCTGGATCAGTCTTATCAGTCTTATGTGAGCCGTATCAGTCTTATCAGAATTATGTGAGCCGTATCAGTCTTATCACTCTTATGTGAGCTGTATCAGGCTTATCAGTCTTATCGGAGCCGTATCAGTCTTATCAGTCTTATCAGTCTTATGTGAGCCATATCAGTCTTATCAGTCTTATGTGAGCCGTATCAGTCTTATGTGAACCATATCAGTCTTATCAGTCTTATGTGAGCCATATCAGTCTTATCAGTCTTATGTGAGCCATATCAGTCTTATGTGAGCCGTATCAGTCTTATCAGTCTTATGTGAGCCGTATCAGTCTTATCAGTCTTATGTGAGCCATATCAGTCTTATGTGAGCCATATCAGTCTTATCAGTCTTATGTGAGCCATATCAGTCTTATCAGTCTTATGTGAGCAATATCAGTCTTATCAGTCTTTTGTGAGCCATATCAGTCTTAAGTGAGCCGTATCAGTCTTATCAGTCTTATGTGAGCCCGTATCAGTCTTATCAGTCTTATGTAAGCCGTATCAGTCTTATCAGTCTAATGTGAGCTGTATCAGGCTTATCAGTCTTATGTGAGCCATATCAGTCTTATCAGTCTCATGTGAGCCATATCAGTCTTATGTGAACCATATCAGTCTTATCAGTCTTATGTGAGCCGTATTAGTCTTATGTGAGCTGTATCAGGCTTATCAGTCTTATCTGAGCCATATCAGTCTTATCAGTCTTATGTGAGCCATATCAGTCTTATCAGTCTTATGTAAGCCATATCAGCATTATCAGTCTAATGTGAGCCATATCAGTCTTATCAGTTTATGTGAGCCATATCAGTCTTATCAGTCTTATGTAAGCCGTATCAGTCTTATCAGTCTTATGTGAGACTTATCAGTCTTATGTGAGCCGTATCAGTCTTATCAGTCTTATGTGAGCCATATCAGCATTATCAGTCTTTTGTGAACCATATCAGTCTTATGTGAGCCGTATCATTCTTATCAGTCTTATGTGAGCCGTATCAGTCGTATCACTCTTATGTGAGCTGTATCAGGCTTATCAGTCTTATGTGAGCCATATCAGTCTTATCTGTCTTATGTGAGCCATATCCGTCTTATGTGAACCATATCAGTCTTATCAGTCTTATGTGAGCCATATCAGACTTATCAGACTTATGTGAGCCGTATCAGTCTTATGTGAGCCTTATCAGTCTTATCAGTCATATGTGAGCCGTATCAGTCTTATCAGTCTTATGTGATCCGTATCAGTCTTATCAGTCTAATGTGAGCTGTATCAGGCTTATCAGTCTTATGTGAGCCATATCAGTCTTATCAGTCTTATGTGAGCCATATCAGTCTTATGTGAACCATATCAGTCTTATCAGTCTTATGTGAGCCGTATCAGTCTTATCAGTCTTATGTGAGCCATATCAGTCTTATGTGAGCCATATCAGTCTTATCAGTCTTATGTGAGCCATATCAGTCTTATCAGTCTTATGTGAGCAATATCAGTCTTATCAGTCTTTTGTGAGCCATATCAGTCTTAAGTGAGCCGTATCAGTCTTATCAGTCTTATGTGAGCCCGTATCAGTCTTATCAGTCTTATGTAAGCCGTATCAGTCTTATCAGTCTAATGTGAGCTGTATCAGGCTTATCAGTCTTATGTGAGCCATATCAGTCTTATCAGTCTCATGTGAGCCATATCAGTCTTATGTGAACCATATCAGTCTTATCAGTCTTATGTGAGCCGTATTAGTCTTATGTGAGCTGTATCAGGCTTATCAGTCTTATCTGAGCCATATCAGTCTTATCAGTCTTATGTGAGCCATATCAGTCTTATCAGTCTTATGTAAGCCATATCAGCATTATCAGTCTAATGTGAGCCATATCAGTCTTATCAGTTTATGTGAGCCATATCAGTCTTATCAGTCTTATGTAAGCCGTATCAGTCTTATCAGTCTTATGTGAGACTTATCAGTCTTATGTGAGCCGTATCAGTCTTATCAGTCTTATGTGAGCCATATCAGCATTATCAGTCTTTTGTGAACCATATCAGTCTTATGTGAGCCGTATCATTCTTATCAGTCTTATGTGAGCCGTATCAGTCGTATCACTCTTATGTGAGCTGTATCAGGCTTATCAGTCTTATGTGAGCCATATCAGTCTTATCTGTCTTATGTGAGCCATATCCGTCT
The DNA here is from genome assembly GCF_964263955.1 of Coregonus lavaretus. Taxonomy (NCBI): domain Eukaryota; kingdom Metazoa; phylum Chordata; class Actinopteri; order Salmoniformes; family Salmonidae; genus Coregonus; species Coregonus lavaretus. Next base: position 15,843,378 of record NC_140008.1, on the reverse strand, counting down.
TATGTGAACCATATCAGTCTTATCAGTCTTATGTGAGCCATATCAGACTTATCAGTCTTATGTGAGCCGTATAAGTCTTATCAGTCCTATGTGAGCCATATCAGTCTTATGTGAGCCATATCAGTCTTATCAGTCTTATGTGAGCCTTATCAGTCTTATGTGAGCTGTATCGGACTTATCAGTCTTATGTGAGCCATATCAGTCTTATCAGTCTTATGTGAGCCATATCAGTCTTATCAGTCTTATGTGAGCCAAATCAATCTTATCAGTCTTATGTGAGCCGTATCAGTCTTATCAGTCTTATGTGAGCCATATCAGTCTTATGTGATCCATATCAGTCTTATCAGTCTTATGTGAGCCATATCAGTCTTATCAGTCTTATGTGAGCCATATCAGTCTTAACAGTCTTTTTTTTGCCATATCAGTCTTATGTGAGCCATATCAGTCTTATCAGTCTTATGTGAGCCGTATCAGTCTTATCAGTCTTATGTGAGCCGTATCAGTCTTATCAGTCTTATGTGAGCTGTATCAGTCTTATCAGTCTTATGTGAGCCATATCAGTCTTATCAGTCTTTTGTGAGCCATATCAGTCTTATGTGAACCGTGTCAGTCTTATCAGTCTTATGTGAGCCGTATCAGTCTTATCAGTCTTATGTGAGCCGTATCAGCATTGTCAGTCTTATGTGAGCCGTATCAGTCTTATCAGTCTTATGTGAGCAATATCAGTCTTATCAGTCTTATGTGAGCCATATCAGTCTTATCAGTCTTATGTGAGCCGTATCAGTCTTATGTGAACCAGATCAGTCTTATCAGTCTTATGTGAACCAAATCAGTCTTATCAGTCTTATGTGAGCCATATCAGTCTTATCAGTCTTATGTGAGCCATATCAGTCTTATCAGTCTTATGTGAGCCATATCAGTCTTATCAGCCTTTTGTGAATCATATCAGTCTTATGTGAGCTGGATCAGTCTTATCAGTCTTATGTGAGCCGTATCAGTCTTATCAGAATTATGTGAGCCGTATCAGTCTTATCACTCTTATGTGAGCTGTATCAGGCTTATCAGTCTTATCGGAGCCGTATCAGTCTTATCAGTCTTATCAGTCTTATGTGAGCCATATCAGTCTTATCAGTCTTATGTGAGCCGTATCAGTCTTATGTGAACCATATCAGTCTTATCAGTCTTATGTGAGCCATATCAGTCTTATCAGTCTTATGTGAGCCATATCAGTCTTATGTGAGCCGTATCAGTCTTATCAGTCTTATGTGAGCCGTATCAGTCTTATCAGTCTTATGTGAGCCATATCAGTCTTATGTGAGCCATATCAGTCTTATCAGTCTTATGTGAGCCATATCAGTCTTATCAGTCTTATGTGAGCAATATCAGTCTTATCAGTCTTTTGTGAGCCATATCAGTCTTAAGTGAGCCGTATCAGTCTTATCAGTCTTATGTGAGCCCGTATCAGTCTTATCAGTCTTATGTAAGCCGTATCAGTCTTATCAGTCTAATGTGAGCTGTATCAGGCTTATCAGTCTTATGTGAGCCATATCAGTCTTATCAGTCTCATGTGAGCCATATCAGTCTTATGTGAACCATATCAGTCTTATCAGTCTTATGTGAGCCGTATTAGTCTTATGTGAGCTGTATCAGGCTTATCAGTCTTATCTGAGCCATATCAGTCTTATCAGTCTTATGTGAGCCATATCAGTCTTATCAGTCTTATGTAAGCCATATCAGCATTATCAGTCTAATGTGAGCCATATCAGTCTTATCAGTTTATGTGAGCCATATCAGTCTTATCAGTCTTATGTAAGCCGTATCAGTCTTATCAGTCTTATGTGAGACTTATCAGTCTTATGTGAGCCGTATCAGTCTTATCAGTCTTATGTGAGCCATATCAGCATTATCAGTCTTTTGTGAACCATATCAGTCTTATGTGAGCCGTATCATTCTTATCAGTCTTATGTGAGCCGTATCAGTCGTATCACTCTTATGTGAGCTGTATCAGGCTTATCAGTCTTATGTGAGCCATATCAGTCTTATCTGTCTTATGTGAGCCATATCCGTCTTATGTGAACCATATCAGTCTTATCAGTCTTATGTGAGCCATATCAGACTTATCAGACTTATGTGAGCCGTATCAGTCTTATGTGAGCCTTATCAGTCTTATCAGTCATATGTGAGCCGTATCAGTCTTATCAGTCTTATGTGATCCGTATCAGTCTTATCAGTCTAATGTGAGCTGTATCAGGCTTATCAGTCTTATGTGAGCCATATCAGTCTTATCAGTCTTATGTGAGCCATATCAGTCTTATGTGAACCATATCAGTCTTATCAGTCTTATGTGAGCCGTATCAGTCTTATCAGTCTTATGTGAGCCATATCAGTCTTATGTGAGCCATATCAGTCTTATCAGTCTTATGTGAGCCATATCAGTCTTATCAGTCTTATGTGAGCAATATCAGTCTTATCAGTCTTTTGTGAGCCATATCAGTCTTAAGTGAGCCGTATCAGTCTTATCAGTCTTATGTGAGCCCGTATCAGTCTTATCAGTCTTATGTAAGCCGTATCAGTCTTATCAGTCTAATGTGAGCTGTATCAGGCTTATCAGTCTTATGTGAGCCATATCAGTCTTATCAGTCTCATGTGAGCCATATCAGTCTTATGTGAACCATATCAGTCTTATCAGTCTTATGTGAGCCGTATTAGTCTTATGTGAGCTGTATCAGGCTTATCAGTCTTATCTGAGCCATATCAGTCTTATCAGTCTTATGTGAGCCATATCAGTCTTATCAGTCTTATGTAAGCCATATCAGCATTATCAGTCTAATGTGAGCCATATCAGTCTTATCAGTTTATGTGAGCCATATCAGTCTTATCAGTCTTATGTAAGCCGTATCAGTCTTATCAGTCTTATGTGAGACTTATCAGTCTTATGTGAGCCGTATCAGTCTTATCAGTCTTATGTGAGCCATATCAGCATTATCAGTCTTTTGTGAACCATATCAGTCTTATGTGAGCCGTATCATTCTTATCAGTCTTATGTGAGCCGTATCAGTCGTATCACTCTTATGTGAGCTGTATCAGGCTTATCAGTCTTATGTGAGCCATATCAGTCTTATCTGTCTTATGTGAGCCATATCCGTCTTATGTGAACCATATCAGTCTTATCAGTCTTATGTGAGCCATATCAGACTTATCAGACTTATGTGAGCCGTATCAGTCTTATGTGAGCCTTATCAGTCTTATCAGTCATATGTGAGCCGTATCAGTCTTATCAGTCTTATGTGATCCGTATCAGTCTTATCAGTCTAATGTGAGCTGTATCAGGCTTATCAGTCTTATGTGAGCCATATCAGTCTTATCAGTCTTATGTGAGCCATATCAGTCTTATGTGAACCATATCAGTCTTATCAGTCTTATGTGAGCCGTATCAGTCTTATCAGTCTTATGTGAGCTGTATCAGGCTTATCAGTCTTATCTGAGCCATATCAGTCTTATCAGTCTTATGTGAGCATCAGTTTTATCAGTCTTATGTGAGCCATATCAGCCTTATCAGTCTTATGTGAGCCATATCAGCATTATCAGTCTTATGTGAGCCATATCAGTCTTATCAGTTTATGTGAGCCATATCAGTCTTATCAGTCTTATGTAAGCCGTATCAGTCTTATCAGTCTTATGTGAGACTTATCAGTCTTATGTGAGCCATATCAGTCTTATCAGTCTTATGTGAGCCATATCAGTCTTATCAGTCTTTTGTGAGCCATATCAGTCTCATGTGAGCCTTATCAGTCTTATGTGAGCCGTATCAGTCTTATCAGTCTTATGTGAGCCGTATCAGCATTATCAGTCTTATGTGAGCCGTATCAGTCTTATCAGTCTTATGTGAGCTGTATCAGGCTAATCAGTCTTATCTGAGCCATATCCGTCTTATCAGTCTAATGTGAGCCATATCAGTCTTATCAGTCTTATGTGAGCCATATCAGTCTTATCAGTCTCATGTGAGCCGTATCAGTCTTATGTGAACCATATCAGTGTTATCAGTCTTATGTGAGCCATATCAGTCTTATCAGTCTAATATGAGCCGTATCAGTCTTATCAGTCTTATGTGAGCCATATCAGTCTTATCAGTCTAATGTGAGCCATATCAGTCTTATCAGTCTTATGTGAGCCATATCAGTCTTATCAGTTTTATGTAAGCCGTATCAGTCTTATCAGTCTTATGTGAGACATATAAGTCTTATGTGAGCCGTATCAGTCTTATCAGTCTTATGTGAGCCATATCAGCATTATCAGTCTTTTGTGAACCATATCAGTCTTATGTGAGCCGTATCATTCTTATCAGTCTTATGTGAGCCGTATCAGTCGTATCACTCTTATGTGAGCTGTATCAGGCTTATCAGTCTTATGTGAGCCATATCAGTCTTATCTGTCTTATGTGAGCCATATCAGTCTTATGTGAGCCATATCAGTCTTATCAGTCTTATGTGAGCCATATCAGTCTTATCAGTCTTATGTGAGCCATATCAGTCTTATCAGTCTTTTGTGAGCCATATCAGTCTTATTTGAGCCTTATCAGACTTATCAGACTTATGTGAGCCGTATCAGTCTTATCAGTCTTTTGTGAGCCATATCAGTCTTATGTGAGCCTTATCAGTCTTATCAGTCATATGTGAGCCGTATCAGTCTTATCAGTCTTATGTGAGCCGTATCAGTCTTATCAGTCTAATGTGAGCTGTATCAGGCTTATCAGTCTTATGTGAGCCATATCAGTCTTATGTGAGCCATATCAGTCTTATCAGCCTTTTGTGAATGATATCAGTCATATGTGAGCCGTATCAGTCTTATCAGTCTTATGTGAGCCGTATCAGTCTTATCAGAATTATGTGAGCCGTATCAGTCTTATCACTCTTATGTGAGCTGTATCAGGCTTATCAGTCTTATCGGAGCCGTATCAGTCTTATCAGTCTTATGTGAGCCATATCAGTCTTATCAGTCTTATGTGAGCCGTATCAGTCTTATGTGAACCATATCAGTCTTATCAGTCTTATGTGAGCCATATCAGTCTTATCAGTCTTATGTGAGCCATATCAGTCTTATGTGAGCCGTATCAGTCTTATCAGTCTTATGTGAGCCGTATCAGTCTTATCAGTCTTATGTGAGCCATATCAGCCTTATGTGAGCCATATCAGTCTTATCAGTCTTATGTGAGCCATATCAGTCTTATCAGTCTTATGTGAGCCATATCAGTCTTATCAGTCTTTTGTGAGCCATATCAGTCTTAAGTGAGCCGTATCAGTCTTATCAGTCATATGTGAGCCCGTATCAGTCTTATCAGTCTTATGTGAGCCGTATCAGTCTTATCAGTCTAATGTGAGCTGTATCAGGCTTATCAGTCTTATGTGAGCCATATCAGTCTTATCAGTCTCATGTGAGCCATATCAGTCTTATGTGAACCATATCAGTCTTATCAGTCTTATGTGAGCCGTATCAGTCTTATCAGTCTTATGTGAGCTGTATCAGGCTTATCAGTCTTATCTGAGCCATATCAGTCTTATCAGTCTTATCTGAGCCATATCAGTCTTATCAGTCTTATGTGAGCCATATCAGCATTATCAGTCTAATGTGAGCCATATCAGTCTTATCAGTTTATGTGAGCCATATCAGTCTTATCAGTCTTATGTAAGCCGTATCAGTCTTATCAGTCTTATGTGAGACATATCAGTCTTATGTGAGCCGTATCAGTCTTATCAGTCTTATGTGAGCCATATCAGCATTATCAGTCTTTGTGAACCATGTCAGTCTTATGTGAGCCGTATCATTCTTATCAGTCTTATGTGAGCCGTATCAGTCGTATCACTCTTATGTGAGCTGTATCAGGCTTATCAGTCTTATGTGAGCCATATCAGTCTTATCTGTCTTATGTGAGCCATATCAGTCTTATGTGAACCATATCAGTCTTATCAGTCTTATGTGAGCCATATCAGTCTTATCAGTCTTATGTGAGCCATATCAGTCTTATCAGTCTTTTGTGAGCCATATCAGTCTTATGTGAGCCTTATCAGACTTATCAGACTTATGTGAGCCGTATCAGTCTTATCAGTCTTTTGTTAGCCATATCAGTCTTATGTGAGCCTTATCAGTCTTATCAGTCATATGTGAGCCGTATCAGTCTTATCAGTCTTATGTGAGCCGTATCAGTCTTATCAGTCTAATGTGAGCTGTATCAGGCTTATCAGTCTTATGTGAGCCATATCAGTCTTATCAGTCTTATGTGAGCCATATCAGTCTTATGTGAACCATATCAGTCTTATCAGTCTTATGTGAGCCGTATCAGTCTTATCAGTCTTTTGTGAGCTGTATCAGGCTTATCAGTCTTATCTGAGCCATATCAGTCTTATCAGTCTTATGTGAGCCATATCAGTCTTATCAGTCTTATGTGAGCCATATCAGCCTTATCAGTCTTATGTGAGCCATATCAGCATTATCAGTCTTATGTGAGCCATATCAGTTTTATCAGTTTATGTGAGCCATATCAGTCTTATCAGTTTTATGTAAGCCGTATCAGTCTTATCAGTCTTATGTTAGCCATATCAGTCTTATGTGAGCCGTATCAGTCTTATCAGTCTTATGTGAGCCATATCAGCATTATCAGTCTTATGTGAGCCATATCAGTCTTATCAGTCTTATGAGAGCCATATCAGTCTTATCAGTCTTTTGTGAACCATATCAGTCTTATGTGAGCTGTATCATTCTTATCAGTCTTTTGTGAGCCGTATCAGTCTTATCACTCTTATGTGAGCTGTATCAGGCTTATCAGTCTTATGTGAGCCATATCAGTCTTATCTGTCTTATGTGAGCCATATCAGTCTTATGTGAACCATATCAGTCTTATGTGAGCCATATCAGTCTTATCAGTCTTATGTGAGCCATATCAGTCTTATCAGTCTTTTGTGAGCCATATCAGTCTCATGTGAGCCTTATCAGTCTTATGTGAGCCGTATCAGTCTTATCAGTCTTATGTGAGCCGTATCAGCATTATCAGTCTTATGTGAGCCGTATCAGTCTTATCAGTCTTATGTGAGCTGTATCAGGCTTATCAGTCTTATCTGAGCCATATCAGTCTTATCAGACTAATGTGAGCCATATCAGTCTTATCAGTCTTATGTGAGCCATATCAGTCTTATCAGTCTCATGTGAGCCGTATCAGTCTTATGTGAACCATATCAGTGTTATCAGTCTTATGTGAGCCATATCAGTCTTATCAGTCTAATGTGAGCCGTATCAGTCTTATCAGTCTAATGTGAGCCATATCAGTCTTATCAGTCTTATGTGAGCTGTATCAGGCTTATCAGTCTTATCTGAGCCATATCAGTCTTATCAGACTAATGTGAGCCATATCAGTCTTATCAGTCTTATGTGAGCCATATCAGTCTTATCAGTCTCATGTGAGCCGTATCAGTCTTATGTGAACCATATCAGTGTTATCAGTCTTATGTGAGCCATATCAGTCTTATCAGTTTTATGTAAGCCGTATCAGTCTTATCAGTCTTATGTGAGACATATCAGTCTTATGTGAGCCGTATCAGTCTTATCAGTCTTATGTGAGCCATATCAGCATTATCAGTCTTTTGTGAACCATATCAGTCTTATGTGAGCCGGATCATTCTTATCAGTGTTATGTTAGCCGTATCAGTCGTATCACTCTTATGTGAGCTGTATCAGGCTTATCAGTCTTATGTGAGCCATATCAGTCTTATCTGTCTTATGTGAGCCATATCAGTCTTATGTGAACCATATCAGTCTTATCAGTCTTATGTGAGCCATATCAGTCTTATCAGTCTTTTGTGAGCCATATCAGTCTTATGTGAGCCTTATCAGTCATATCAGTCATATGTGAGCCGTATCAGTCTTATCAGTCTTATGTGAGCCGTATCAGTCTTATCAGTCTAATGTGAGCTGTATCAGGCTTATCAGTCTTATGTGAGCCGTATCAGTCTTATCAGTCTTATGTGAGCCATATCAGTCTTATGTGAACCATATCAGTCTTATCAGTCTTATGTGAGCCGTATCAGTCTTATCAGTCTTATGTGAGCCGTATCAGTCTTATCAGTCTTATGTGAGCTGTATCAGGCTTATCAGTCTTATCTGAGCCATATCAGTCTTATCAGTCTTATGTGAGCCATATCAGTCTCATCAGTCTTATGTGAGCCATATCAGCCTTATCAGTCCTATGTGAGCCATATCAGCATTATCAGTCTTATGTGAGCCATATCAGTTTTATCAGTTTATGTGAGCCATATCAGTCTTATCAGTTTTATGTAAGCCGTATCAGTCTTATCAGTCTTATGTGAGCCATATCAGTCTTATGTGAGCCGTATCAGTCTTATCAGTCTTATGTGAGCCATATCAGCATTATCAGTTTTGTTTGAGCCATATCAGTCTTATCAGTCTTATGTGAGCCATATCAGTCTTATCAGTCTTTTGTGAGCCATATAAGTTTTATCAGTTTATGTGAGCCATATCAGTCTCATCAGTTTTATGTAAGCCGTATCAGTCTTATCAGTCTTATGTGAGTCGCATCAGTCTTATCAGTCTTATGTGAGCCGTATCAGGCTTATCAGTCTTATGTGAGTCGCATCAGTCTTATCAGTCTTATGTGAGCCGTATCAGGCTTATCAGTCTTATGTGAGCCATATCAGTCTTATCAGTCTTATGTGAGCCATATCAGTCTTATCAGTCTTTTGTGAGCCATATCAGTCTTATGTGAGCCGTATCAGTATTATCAGTCTTATGTGAGCCGTATCAGTCTTATCAGTCTTATGTGAGTCGCATCAGTCTTATCAGTCTTATGTGAGCCGTATCAGGCTTATCAGTCTTATGTGAGCCATATCAGTCTTATCAGTCTTATGTGAGCCATATCAGTCTTATCAGTCTTTTGTGAGCCATATCAGTCTTATCAGTCTCATGTGAGTTGTATCAGTCTTATGTGAACCATATCAGTCTTATCAGTCTTATGTGAGCCATATCAGCATTATCAGTCTTATGTGAGCCATATCAGTCTAATCAGTCTCATGTGAACCGTATCAGGCTTATCAGTCTTATGTGAGCCGTATCAGTCTTATGTGAGCCATATCAGTCTTATCAGTCTTATATGAGCCGTACCAGTCTTATCAGTCTTATGTGAGCCGTATCAGTCTTATCAGTCTTATTATAGAGCCGTATCAGTATTATCAGTCTTATGTGAGCCATATCAGTCTTATCAGTCTTATATGAGCCGTACCAGTCTTATCAGTCTTATGTGAGCCGTATCAGTCTTATCAGTCTTATTATAGAGCCGTATCAGTCTTATCAGTCTTTTGTGAACCATATCAGTCTTATGTGAGCTGTATCATTCTTATCAGTCTTTTGTGAGCCGTATCAGTCTTATCACTCTTATGTGAGCTGTATCAGGCTTATCAGTCTTATGTGAGCCATATCAGTCTTATCTGTCTTATGTGAGCCATATCAGTCTTATGTGAACCATATCAGTCTTATGTGAGCCATATCAGTCTTATCAGTCTTATGTGAGCCATATCAGTCTTATCAGTCTTTTGTGAGCCATATCAGTCTCATGTGAGCCTTATCAGTCTTATGTGAGCCGTATCAGTCTTATCAGTCTTATGTGAGCCGTATCAGCATTATCAGTCTTATGTGAGCCGTATCAGTCTTATCAGTCTTATGTGAGCTGTATCAGGCTTATCAGTCTTATCTGAGCCATATCAGTCTTATCAGACTAATGTGAGCCATATCAGTCTTATCAGTCTTATGTGAGCCATATCAGTCTTATCAGTCTCATGTGAGCCGTATCAGTCTTATGTGAACCATATCAGTGTTATCAGTCTTATGTGAGCCATATCAGTCTTATCAGTCTAATGTGAGCCGTATCAGTCTTATCAGTCTAATGTGAGCCATATCAGTCTTATCAGTCTTATGTGAGCTGTATCAGGCTTATCAGTCTTATCTGAGCCATATCAGTCTTATCAGACTAATGTGAGCCATATCAGTCTTATCAGTCTTATGTGAGCCATATCAGTCTTATCAGTGTCATGTGAGCCGTATCAGTCTTATGTGAACCATATCAGTGTTATCAGTCTTATGTGAGCCATATCAGTCTTATCAGTTTTATGTAAGCCGTATCAGTCTTATCAGTCTTATGTGAGACATATCAGTCTTATGTGAGCCGTATCAGTCTTATCAGTCTTATGTGAGCCATATCAGCATTATCAGTCTTTTGTGAACCATATCAGTCTTATGTGAGCCGGATCATTCTTATCAGTGTTATGTTAGCCGTATCAGTCGTATCACTCTTATGTGAGCTGTATCAGGCTTATCAGTCTTATGTGAGCCATATCAGTCTTATCTGTCTTATGTGAGCCATATCAGTCTTATGTGAACCATATCAGTCTTATCAGTCTTATGTGAGCCATATCAGTCTTATCAGTCTTTTGTGAGCCATATCAGTCTTATGTGAGCCTTATCAGTCATATCAGTCATATGTGAGCCGTATCAGTCTTATCAGTCTTATGTGAGCCTTATCAGTCTTATCAGTCTAATGTGAGCTGTATCAGGCTTATCAGTCTTATGTGAGCCGTATCAGTCTTATCAGTCTTATGTGAGCCATATCAGTCTTATGTGAACCATATCAGTCTTATCAGTCTTATGTGAGCCGTATCAGTCTTATCAGTCTTATGTGAGCCGTATCAGTCTTATCAGTCTTATGTGAGCTGTATCAGGCTTATCAGTCTTATCTGAGCCATATCAGTCTTATCAGTCTTATGTGAGCCATATCAGTCTCATCAGTCTTATGTGAGCCATATCAGCCTTATCAGTCTTATGTGAGCCATATCAGCATTATCAGTCTTATGTGAGCCATATCAGTTTTATCAGTTTATGTGAGCCATATCAGTCTTATCAGTTTTATGTAAGCCGTATCAGTCTTATCAGTCTTATGTGAGCCATATCAGTCTTATGTGAGCCGTATCAGTCTTATCAGTCTTATGTGAGCCATATCAGCATTATCAGTTTTGTTTGAGCCATATCAGTCTTATCAGTCTTATGTGAGCCATATCAGTCTTATCAGTCTTTTGTGAGCCATATAAGTTTTATCAGTTTATGTGAGCCATATCAGTCTCATCAGTTTTATGTAAGCCGTATCAGTCTTATCAGTCTTATGTGAGTCGCATCAGTCTTATCAGTCTTATGTGAGCCGTATCAGGCTTATCAGTCTTATGTGAGTCGCATCAGTCTTATCAGTCTTATGTGAGCCGTATCAGGCTTATCAGTCTTATGTGAGCCATATCAGTCTTATCAGTCTTATGTGAGCCATATCAGTCTTATCAGTCTTTTGTGAGCCATATCAGTCTTATGTGAGCCGTATCAGTATTATCAGTCTTATGTGAGCCGTATCAGTCTTATCAGTCTTATGTGAGTCGCATCAGTCTTATCAGTCTTATGTGAGCCGTATCAGGCTTATCAGTCTTATGTGAGCCATATCAGTCTTATCAGTCTTATGTGAGCCATATCAGTCTTATCAGTCTTTTGTGAGCCATATCAGTCTTATCAGTCTCATGTGAGTTGTATCAGTCTTATGTGAACCATATCAGTCTTATCAGTCTTATGTGAGCCATATCAGCATTATCAGTCTTATGTGAGCCATATCAGTCTAATCAGTCTCATGTGAACCGTATCAGGCTTATCAGTCTTATGTGAGCCGTATCAGTCTTATGTGAGCCATATCAGTCTTATCAGTCTTATATGAGCCGTACCAGTCTTATCAGTCTTATGTGAGCCGTATCAGTCTTATCAGTCTTATTATAGAGCCGTATCAGTATTATCAGTCTTATGTGAGCCATATCAGTCTTATCAGTCTTATGTGAGTTGCATCAGTCTTATCAGTCTTATGTGAGCCGTATCAGGCTTATCAGTCTTATGTGAGCCATATCAGTCTTATCAGTCTCATGTGAGTTGTATCAGTCTTATGTGAACCATATCAGTCTTATCAGTCTTATGTGAGCCATATCAGCATTATCAGTCTTATGTGAGCCATATCAGTCTTATCAGTCTCATGTGAACCGTATCAGGCTTATCAGTCTTATGTGAGCCATATCAGTCTTATCAGTCTTATGTGAGCCGTATCAGTCTTATCAGTCTTATGTGAGCCGTATCAGTCTTATCAGTCTTATGTGAGCCGTATCAGTCTTATGTGAGCCATATCAGTCTTATCAGTCTTATATGAGCCGTATCAGTCTTATCAGTCTTATGTGAGCCGTATCAGTCTTATCAGTCATATTATAGAGCCGTATCAGTATTATCAGTCTTATGTGAGCCATATCAGTCTTATCAGTCCTATATGAGCCTTATCAGTCTTATGTGAGCCATATCAGTCTTATCAGTCTTATGTGAGCCTTATCTGTCTTATCAGTCTTATGTGAGCCTTATCTGTCTTATGTGAGCCATATCAGTCTTATCAGTCTGATCATAGCCAAACTCTGCTGGGTAGAACGGAGAATAGGACAATGGACCCCTCTTGGCCTTTTCACATTGATTTTTATGAGTATCTAAGTAGCTTTTTAGACATCTTGAGACCCCCTTCTTTTGTGTGGAGCTTGAAAGGCAATGGGGTGAACAGAGGAAGAGAAAGGGGGGCTTAACTTCACACCACTGGCTTCTACCTTGTCGCTTGTCTGTGTTTGAAAGGCTGGTGAGGGGAGAGAATCCTCTCAGTCTGTTCCGCTCTGCCTCTCATAATGGACTACTTTCAAATCAAATCAAATCAAATTTTATTTGCCACATGAGCCGAATACAACTGGTGTAGACATTACCGTGAAATGCTTACTTACACGTTTGATGGATAGTCTCATCTAGAACTTAGTTTACACACAACTTTCTCCTTGACCTGTAGATAAGATACTGTAGGGCTCAGAGGAGCAGTATTTGCTTCATGACAAACTCTTGATAAGGACGTCTCTCAACAAAATATATAGCCCCCCCCACAACCCTAACAAAAACAGCTGACCTGGCCATCAGTTAGTAGGCCATTAAAAATACAAACATCATCATCTAATTGGTTTCAGTCCCTGTCCAAGCTGACAACCTGATATGATAATGTGACCCACATCGCCATGTGGTTATAGGCAGCCTGAGGTTGTGGTGACAGATCAAGTCCAAGGACAGAAGCATGTCACTGGCAGGTTCATCGCTCTCTCTCAACACAGCTCTGAGGGCATAGCGGTAACAGAGGCAACAAGGGTCAACGGTGGGCCTCCAAGTTCTGTAGACAGGGATCTGTAATGTGAGATCCGCAAAATGTATTAAAAAAATAGTGGATCATAACTGTTTTTTTATATCGTACATTGTAGAATTTATTGACTGGTCGAAATAGCACCGAATAGACCCCGCCATAATGTCAAGGCTTTTGTTTCATTCCATTAATTCCATTCCAACTGAAAGAGTAGCTTGGCTGGTCTTTGGCTTTTAAAATATGATTTCTAGCCGTTACCTATATCATAGAATTGCATTGGTAACAGAGAAGTACTTAACATAATTTTATAAATTACATGTATAGCATGGAGAATACCTATTGGATGGCTGTGGTCACAGTCTTGACAGTTTTACCACTACATTGGGCGGCCCATTCCTTTTATTGATAGCTGAATAATAAATGGTGAATTTCTTGTCAGGGACCCAGTGCATTTCGATTGTAATAGCAGAATTTACTGGAAGCCTGATAATTCTATCATGGCATGTGATACTGCCTCATTGATGACAGTTTTTTTTAATGAGTGGCTGTATGAAACCAAATCTTCCATCAACCTCCAGTCTGACAGTGTTGGGACGGAAAAGGATCGCTTACAGGAGACACAGATGTCTGCTGGGAGGCAAGGAGGGAGACTAGCTAACCTTCACATAGGAGCTTGTAATTCAGTCAGGGTACGTTAACTCACACCCACTAAGGGAAAAGACAGCAGAAATATATTATTAAACAGCTTTCAATATTACACTGTCTGTATATTACTACACGACACTTGGTACATTTCGTGAAGCCCGGTTGTACTTGTCACAATTATACATTTCCACAGTATAATGGTACGCTTTGACTGTGACATCCTAACTGAAACATTAGCCGCTTCAGCTTTCCAACAGCTTTGAACTCAGGGAAAAAAGAGATTTAGGTAGGTTGTATGTGGTCCCTGTGTGTGATTGGCCCTGTTACATCATGACATGAAAGCAAAGATGGACATGTTTATGTTAGTGCAGGGAGGGAGCAGGAAGTAGGGCTTGTTTGTGTCGGGGTGCTGGATGGTGCCTGTGGCCACATGTCTTTCCCATTAACCTGTGTCTGAGGAGGAGGTCAGGGACAGAGGAATTCAGAGGACAAAGCCCAGACAGGAAAGAGGTACAAGGAAGGGCAGGCAGAGAGAGCCCCATAGAGCTCCATAGAGCCCCATACCAATGACGACCGAGTGGCTGGTTGGGTGATTAAGAATTACAGCTGGAAGAGAGAGCACCCCTGCTGAAATATCGCACCCTCTGAAACAAATTTAGAGGCATGAGAGAGAGGCCTTGATTAGCCAATTGGGGGAGAATTCCCTAAGCACTATTTCCAATCCTGGAGGGCTCAAACGGTTTGATCATCAGAAAGAAGGGAGAGGAGAGAATTGGATATCTAGCCCTGTAGGTGTACATGCAAAATCAATGCACCATAACTAATTTCCAATTCTAGGAGAAACTACAAAACATGTTTTACTAAAAAACATTGTTTTTCACCCTTACAGCAGTGAAACAAACATGCTTTTGAATATCTTCATATCACATTCACTTTTCATTGAATGGTTTATTCATGTAATTTATCGTCAGGGATGTTGGTTTGGATGTTAGAATATGTTCTACATACAATTTAATTTAAAGACACTCTAGTCAAACAGATTATATGATGGGGGATTTGTGACCTTTGGTTTTTACGTGTTTTCTTTTTATAACTGCACGCTCCATAACAAATGTGGCTGTCAAAAGGTAATGCCAGTTTTATGCTGATATACTGAACATATGGTGTGATGCCCTCACCAGTTTACAGGACTGAATGGTGCTAGAAAGCAGTATAAAATCTCTTTAACGGCCCTGTGAGTGACACCCCAGAGCAGTGCCACAGAATTCTAGAGCTGCTGCTGTGGAGCTTAGGGCTCAACATCAGAGCAGCAGCCTGTGTCTCCGGACACACATCATACCTATTAAGTCTCACAAGGCAAAGATTATTTATTCATCCCACCAAAACGGCTATGAGACACGTCTCCTCGGGCGGAGAGCAGCTAAGTGGCTCCCTCACACAGACACACACAGACAGACACACACACACACACACACACACATAGGGACAAACACACACACAATGCACGGTGCGCAGTACACACAAAGACACACACTATGATATAGTACATATACTGTAATGCAGTATACACATTCAATAATGTGTTGCCTCTAATCGCTGACAAAGAAATTTCATTTTTAATCATTAATTTCCAGACTCAAACATACAGTACTTGAGACTCAGACTTAGATGAGATGAAAGCTACTCAAACAGAAAATTAAAACCCCACACCAATAACATTACCTGAACATCTCTCTCAGGTCTATAGCATGTTGAAGACATTAAATGCGTCCAAAGTAGCCAAAGTGAAAAGTATCCAGCCTTTTAGCCTCTCTCTTGAAACGAGGTAAGACTGTCTGGGACTCTTGGCTACCAGAGGTTCTAACAAGTAAATAAAGATACTCACGGTTAATTTTGCTCTCATTTCTGGGCGGTTGTGATCATTCCTCATAGTAATGAATGTTGTTTGTATTATACAAATTGACTTATTTTTTATAACCAGTTACCATAACATGGCTTATGTCATTTTATTGTTGAAATCGTGGCAGATTCTCTTTGACTTCAACATTAGTCACCTCAACAGAAGAGGGAGGCGCCTGTTCTACGTTTTACTCTATTTATGGTTCTACAGATATCAATCGTTTTCAAAAGTTGGCCAGCGGGACATGGTTTTACATATTGTTTAACATTTTGCACAGACAAAACTATGTATTTCAATGGCATGCGCAAATCATAGAACATTCAACATGACAGTATCGAAAAGAAACAAGTAATGCAATGCTTACTCAAAATAGTTTACACAAAATCCCCAGATGATAATGAAGTGCAACTGTGATTCTCTGTTCCGAATTCATCTAACCTATGATCCTGGCTCTTTTTAGAGGGTGCTTTACAGTTCCACGGTATGGTTGAGTTGTTTTATGTATCATCTTCTAAAGAAACACCCCTTTGACAATGTCATACCCAGTATAGTTTTACAAGCCAGCGGCACAAGTCATGCAGTATAATGCCAGCAGTTGACGAATGAGCATTCAATGTCAAATTAAATACTAGCTGTATGACATGCTACTAGTATGGAAACATTAATTCATCCCTATTCCAGCTCTATTTTACTCTAACCCTCTGTGCCAGTGAGTAAGGCGTGCAGACCAGAACGGGGCTTTTGCTGTGTGTGTGTGCGTGTGTGTGTGTGTGTGCGTTGGTTCTTGTATCCTTGTGGAGACCTAAAATCCCCAAAAGTCCCCACAAGGATAGTAAAACAAGGAAAATTCTCTCTTGTGGGGACATTTCCCACGTCCCCTTGAGGACAAAGGCTATTTTAAGCTTAGGGGTTAGGTTTAGGGTTAGGAGTCAGATTTAGGTTTGGGTTAGGGTTACGGGTTAAGGATAGGGTTAAGGTTAGGCTTAGGGTTATGGTAAGGGTAAGGGTAAGGGTTAGGGTTATGTTTAGGTTTAGAGGTTAGGGAAAATAGGATTTGAATGGAAATTAATTTTAAGTCCATCAGGATAGAAGAACATAACGTGTGTGTGAGTGTGTGTGTGTGTATGTGTATGTGTATGTGTATGTGTGTGTGTGTGTGTATGTGTGTGTGTGTGCATGTGAGAACGGGTCAGTGCTCAGGTGAAAGCTGACTCTCACACTCCCTCGGCCGCGGAAGTGAGGGGTGACATTCTCTCGCACACAATCCCTCTCTGGTACAGTTTCATGACCCGCACAGCACTCGGCCCCGTTTCCCCTTTATACTGCTGGTGCTGGGAGAAGTGCTCGGGGGATTAGCCAGGTCCTTCAAAGGCCATTAAAGCAAATGACAGGTATCCTGTTTCAGTGGAGCTGGGACAGGCCAGGTGAGGAGCACAGAGGCCAAGCAGGAGAGTAAGGGTCAGCTGGGGACAAAAAGACAAGGCCAGTGTGGGCCCCACTCTATCTGGCTCTCCCAAACTGGGAGCCCTGCGTTTATGAATGGTCTGCTTGATGGGACCTCCGAGACATTGTCTCACGCTGGTAACTTTAGCTTTTTTACAGTCCAGTGTTTTGTTTTCGGATTGGGGAGTTTTTTATTTTTTTGTGTGGGCATAGCTTCCCCGATGGAGAATTGATTCTAATGAAAATAAAACGTATCTCATCAGACTAGTCAATAATACAATGTTTTAACTTACTAACAACGCTCATTCACATTGTAATTAGCATTGGAAAGTCAAGAAACACAAATGAACACAAAAGACTAAGCAGTATGAAATTAAAGGTTTTGTTCAAACTACCCAAGATTTTAGAGGACAAATGTTGTAGGTGACAAATGGATTCAGGTTCAGTCATTCTAATGTTTCCCTCTATGTGGGGATGTCAGACTATATCGTACTAGTTAGAAGTTATGATATAGTACCTAACAATAATAATAATAATATATGGGACTTATATACTGCTTTTCAAGAACCCAAAGTTGTTTTACAATTGCAGAAACCTGGCAGCTAGTGCTGTACTACATGAATTGGACAGAATCATTGCCAGATAATCCTTCCCCTCGGCCAAACATTTTCTTAAAATTGCACTTAGATTTTGCAATTCCAACAAAGACCTACATTTGAATGCTTGGTACGGCCACACACCATTGAAGTTTATCAGTCCATCATTTTATTAGTCTATGTCAATCTATTGGACAGTGTGTAAGACATGAGACAGATACAGCTGATAACGATGTATAGATGGCCACGGGGAGTTCCATATCCTGCCATTGCCTATGGACAGCACATACACAGTTTGCCCTTTGGCCACCGCCACACACACACACACGCACACACACACGCACACACACAAACACTCACACACACACACTCTCTCTCTCTTTCTCTATCTCTCTCTCTCTCTACACCCCCACCCTAACCGGTGAACGACTATCTAGCAGAGCTGCGGAAGTGTTTCATTAACCAATTACCTCTTGCAGATAAAGCACATTCTCACAGCCTGGTAGGCCAGGGTCAAATGTGACCAATTACCCTATCCCCTCCAAACAGAGATCATCAGTCTGTCTGATTTATCCACAGTAAGACAGGGCAAATCACTTAAAATCATGACCCACAACTAGAATGGCCTGACCCAAAGACACATAGAAAAACTCTACAACAGTAAAACTCAAAAACAACACTGCAGAAAACAGGCCAGCAGTGCACATTACCACTAAGTTAGGTTGCCTCTCATGTACTGGGCCTAGCTATGCAGATACTGAACATCAAATAACTTGTAAACTATTACAAACATTAGTCATTCAAGATAGGGTATGCAGTAAAAGAGTTTGTATGGGAGACCTCCCGCCCTGCCACACAGATAGCTAATCATTTCATCTGTAAACACAGCCATATGGAGGAAGACGTGCTCATACTTGGAATGCCAACATGCATTGATAGACTCTCCATGCAAGTGGTATTATAAACACTAAGTTCCTCAGGCCTGCTAAGACTAAGCTGTGAGTGTGTAATGGAACATCAATCACCCCATTAACTCCCTCCAGTATGAACAATCAGACAACAATCCCCCAGTCCTGATGAAATCAAGAGGTATGGGGTCATCCCAGGGGTGCAGCGGGGTGCGACAGAGGGATTGGAGGGGTGAAAGGAGTTAATGAAGCCACGGTCTGGTCATCTTTCTGTGCCTGTGTGATGCTGAGTTTTTTTTTATTTAATCAGAGAGAGAGAAGGAGCGCAATGCCTCCAAATCATGCATCACATCTGTAACGAGCGAGAGGCTGTTCAAGGCTTCACAGATACAGAGGCTTGCGAAAGTATTCACCCCCCTTGGCTTTTTTTCTATTTTGTTGCCTTACAACCTGGAATTAAAATTGATTTTGGGGGGGGGGTTTATATCATTTGATTTACACAACATGCCTACCACTTTGAAGATGCAAAATATTTTTTGGGGTGAAACAAACAAGAAATAAGACAAAAAAACTGAAAACTTGAGCATGCATAACTATTCACCCCCCCAAAGTCAATACTTTGTAGAGCCACCTTTTGCAGCAATTACAGCTGCAAGTCTATTGGGGTATGTCTCTATAAGCCTGGCACATCTAGCCACTGGGATTTTTGCCCATTCTTCAAGGCAAAACTTCTCCAGCTCCTTCAAGATGGATGGGTTCCGCTGGTGTACAGCAATCTTTAAGTCATACCACAGATTCTCAATTGGATTGAGGTCTGGTCTTTGACTAGGCCATTCCAAGACATTTAAATGTTTCCCCTTAAACCACTCAAGTGTTGCTTTAGCAGGATGCTTAGGGTCATTGTCCTACTGGAAGGTGAACCTCCGTCCCAGTCTTAAATCTCTGGAAGACTGAAACAGGTTTCCCTCAAGAATTTCCCTGTATTTAGAGCCATCCATCATTCCTTCAATTCTGACCAGTTTCCCAGTCCCTGCCGATGAAAAACATACCCACAGCATGGTGGTGGCAGCATCAGGGATGTTGTTCTCGGGGTGATGAGAGGTGTTGGATTTGCGCCAGACATAGCGTTTTCCTTGATGGCAAAAAGCTCAATTTTAGTCTCATCTGACCAGAGGACCTTCTTCCATATGTTTGTGGAGTCTCCTACAACGTGTTTGCTTATTTTTTTCTGTAAGCAATGGCTTTTTTCTGGCCACTCTTCCATAAAGCCCAGCTATGTGGTGTGTACGGGTTAAAGTGGTCCTATGGACAGATACTCCAATCTCCGCTGTGGAGCTTTGCAGCTCCTTCAGGGTTATCTTTGGTCTCTTTGTTGCCTTTCTGATTAATGCCCTCCTTGCCTGGTCCGTGAGTTTTGGTGGGCGGTCCTCTCTTGGCAGGTTTGTTGTGGTGCCATATTATTTCCATTTTTTAATAATGGATTTAATGGTGCTCCATGGGATGTTCAAAGTTTCTGATATTTCTTTATAACCCAACCCTGATCTGTACTTATCCACAACTTTGTCCCTGACCTTTTTGGAGAGCTCCTTGGTCTTCATGGTGCTGCTTGCTTTGTGGTGCCCCTTGCTTAGTGGTGTTGCAGACTCTGGGGCCTTTCAGAACAGGTGTATACAGTTGAAGTCGGAAGTTTACATACACCTTAGCCAAATACATTTAAACTCACTTTTTTTTTTATCCTAGTAAAAATTTCCTGTCTTAGGTCAGTTATGATCACCACTTTATTTTAAGAATGTGAAATGTCAGAATAATAGTAGAGAGAATGATTTATTTCAGCTTTTATTTATTTAATCACATTCCCAGTGGGTCAGAAGTTTACATACACTCAATTAGTATTTGGTAGCATTGCCTTTAAATTGTTTAACTTGGGTCAAACGTTTCAGGTAGCCTTCCACAAGCTTCCCACAATAAGTTGGGTGAATTTTGGCCCATTACTCCTGACAGAGTGGGTGTAACTGAGTCAGGTTTGTAGGCCTCCTTGCTCGCACACGCTTTTTCAGTTCTGCCCACAAATGTTCTATAAGATTGAGGTCAGGGCTTTGTGATGGCCACTCCAATACTTTGACTTTGTTGTCCTTAAGCCATTTTGCCACAACTTTGGAAGTATGCTTGGGGTCATTGTCCATTTGGAAGACCCATTTGCGACCAAGCTTTAACTTCCTGACTGATGTCTTGAGATGTTGCTTCAATATATCCACATAATTTTCCTTCCTCATTATGCCATCTATTTTGTGAAGTGCACCAGTCCCTCCTGCAGCAAAGCACCCCCACAGCATGATGCTGCCACCCCCGTGCTTCACGGTTGGGATGTTGTTCTTTGGCTTGCAAGCTAACCCCTTTTTCCTCCAAACATAACAATGGTCATTATGGCCAAACAGTTATATTTGTGTTTCATCAGACCAGAGGACATTTCTCCAAAAAGTATGATCTTTGTCCCCATGTGCAGTTGCAAACTGTAGTCTGGCTTTTTTATGGCGGTTTTGGAGCAGTGGCTTCTTCCTTGCAGAGCGGCCTTTCAGGTTATGTTGATATAGGACTCGTTTTACTGTGGATATAGATATTTTTGTACCTGTTTCCTCCAGCATCTTCACAAGGTCCTTTGCTATTGTTCTGGGATTGATTTGGACTTTTCGCACCAAAGTACGTTCATTTCTAGGAGACAGAACGCGTCTCCTTCCTGAGCGGTATGACGGATGCGTGGTCCCATGGTGTTTATACTTGCGTACTATTGTTTGTACAGATGAACGTGGTACCTTCAGGCATTTGGAAATTGCTCCCAAAGATGAATCAGACTTGTGGAGGTCTACAATTTTTATTCTGAGGTCTTGGCTGATTTATTTTGATTTTCCCATGATGTCAAGCAAAGAGGCACTGAGTTTGAAGGTAGGCCTTGAAATACATCCACAGGTACACCACCAATTGACTCAAATGATATAAATGTGCCTTTCAGAAGCTTCTAAAGCCATGACATAAATTTCTGGAATTTTCCAAGCTGTTTAAAGGCAAAGTCAACTTAGTGTATGTAAACTTCTGACCCACTAGAATTGTGATACAGTGAATTATAAGTGAAATAATTTGTCTGTAAACAATTGTTGGAAAAATTACTTGTGTCATGCACAAAGTAGATGTCCTAACCGACTTGCCAAAGCTATAGTTTGTTAACAAGAAATTTGTGGAGTGGTTGAAAAACGAGTTTTAATGATTCCAACCTAAGTGCATGTAAACTTCCGACTTCAACTGTATATCCTGAGATCATGTGACAGATCATGTGACACTTAGATTGCACACAGGACTTTCTTTAACTAATTATGTGACTTCTGAAGGTAATTGGTTGCACCAGATCTTATATAGGGGCTTCATAGCAAAGGGGATGAATACATATGCACGCACCACTTTTCCGTTATTTATTTTTTAGAATGTTTTGAAACAGGTAATTATTTTCATTTCACTTCACCAATTTTGACTATTTTGTGTATGTCCATTACATGAAATCCAAATAAAAATCAATTTAAATTACAGGCTGTAATGCAACAAAATAGGAAAAACGCCAAAGGTGATGAATACTTTTGCAAGGCACTGTAGTTACAAACAGATTCGCCACGCGCTTTGTGACTCACGGCTTCTGCAGTTTCCTGCACTTTGCTATCAAAAGGGGGCCACTAAATTACAGTTGGAGTTGCATCTGCAGCTGGTTTGCTGTCCAGACACAGGCACAGGCAGCCCCCCCTGACTGCAAACAGAACCAGAGGAAAACAAGGGCTTGTTTACCATTTCCTACCTTCATCTTTGGCTGCAAAACGTGCAACACTGATTCAGGAGCAGCCACATCTGAACTTAACCAGAGAATGTCAGGTTAAACAGTGGGGTTCCATAACTGAGGTACAGCGAGAACTTGACGCTCGTGCTTCCAAACCCGATTATCATGCTATCAGAATACATGCTATTTCATTAACTCATTTGAACTTTACTTAGTTCCCTTTAGCCTTAATTAACCCTAACCAGTCCAGTGATGACATCTGGCTTATTTGGGTTTCTTCTGAACCTCCCTGTTTCCAAATTATCCAGGACTCTGGACAAAATATGGACTGTGTTGCCGTGACAACCAGGGAGAGATGAGGTGTGTGAGTCTTTGAGTGGCGGGGGATGAGGTTGGGTGGCTCGTCGGGTTCAGTTCAGAGAAGTAGAAAGTTCCACTGGATGAATATGACACAGAGTAGTCTCCCTGGCCTCAGTTTACCCCGTATTTACATTATTAAAATGAGACGGGCAGACAGGGAGGTGACAGGCGGCACAAGAGGGAAATCAGGGCCTTGTCAGAACTGTCACTAGCTCCACTGGCCAAAGGGCCCTGACCCCAATCCTGTCCACTGCAGGGGAGGAGAGAGAGAGGAGGGGGAATGGGGCTGGCATCTAGACCCTGTCTGCTCATCCCAGTCACCACACACACACACATACACACACACATACATACACATATAAACCAGCTCATGTTGCAGCCGCTGCAACTGTCACTGGCAAAGATGTGGCGAAAGCCTGCAGTTTTAAACATGTCTAAATATTCTGTCTGGGGATGCCTGGCTACAGATGGCTGCAGGCTGCAGGCTTCCGGGGTGGGGTGGGGTGGGGGGGAGACGACGACTTTCATCGCCTGTTCTCTGTGCTACTTAGCAGACGCCAATTCTTCATGAGTCATAGTCCTTTCTGAATAAATACTTAGTTATCTGATATCCGAATGCACCGTCCCATATGAAAGTGATGGTACAGTATACTCCCTCTTCCTCTCTCTCATTCATAATGTTTGGGCAGAATAAGCTCTAGGCAGGAATCAGGATGAAGTTGATCATTACTATAACTGCTCAATGAGAGGTGCTGGCTTGTTTTAGATGAAATCCTACTGATTTAGTGTACTTCCTTACTGCAGCTGTCTGTGGAGAAAGGCCACTGACACCCCAATGCTTTGTGACAACCCTATGTACTTTAATGAAGAGCATGACCTCCTACATACACACACACACACAGAGAGAGAGAGCTCAATCTACTAAGGTATAGTCTGGTTCTGATTAGGCATTAGGGGAAGGAAAGGCACATCTTTCTCAGTTTAGAGTCCACTTCATGCTCCTACAATGGCACAAGTATAAACACTGCACATGCATTCTAAAACACGTGCAAGTTCACAAATAACTTTTACACGCTACTCACATCCTGCTCATGTTCACTTAGCTAAATGCTCACTCAGATACAAAGCAGGTACAGGGGATGCGTATGTAATGCATTTCTACGTCTCACACAGGAGGTGTTTGGGATTATTGCCATTGATTCATACCAACAACCCCAGCACCACTGTATAATAATGAGTCATAGCGATATGGTGTAACGATAAGGCCTAATAGTAAAAATAGACCAACATGTCCATTAACTGTCATTCACATGATTAAATAACATGTAAAACTGTCATTTCCAGTGTATTTCACTGTGATACATTGTGACTTCCCTGTGGAGGTGTTGTAATTAGCCAGATATGCACTCTATTACACACATGGTAGCAGTCGATGAAGTCTCTCTTTCAGTTGCCTGACAGCAGGTCAATATTTACTCCCAGCCATGCACGCAGGTTGCTGATGTGAGGGACTTTGGTCCAGAGAGCTTTCCACACAATGCCTCTCCACCCTCCACAGACAGATGAGGCAAGGAGGGCGGGTCTCTCGGGCCGGGCCCCAGACTGCTGTGTGTAGGAAAGTGTGGGGAGGCGGAGGACCAGATTTACCTGAGTGTAGGGGCGCGTGGCATCCAAACCTAGCCCTGTTTTATGGTTGCTTATTGCTTCCTTTATGACCCAATCCAGGAATATCTGTCTAAAGGGTGGGCAAGCTAGCCAACAACCGGCAGGTGTGCCGACTATGCATTCTTAACTGATATTGCTTTCTTCCTGTTACCATTTCTTACTCACATCCAGGTCCCCGTGATTGCAGGTCAAATTTGTACACCTTTAAACTCTCCACTCAGGCATTACTTGATTTGAATGATGCCAAGTTGTGCCTCATTTTTTTTGTTGCTATCTCCTCTTCCAGCTTCCTTTTTTCCTGGGGCCAACAGCTCTTTCCAAGACGATGAGGTAAGACTCTTTATTTGAAAAGGTCAAAATAAAACCATTAAAACTCTGTCAGTTGGCCTGAGGGAGGGCCTGCCCTTGACTTCCACCTCGTAGAGCCTCGCAGCGCCGGGGTTGAGCCCATGTCTCCCTATCCGTTGTAACAGGAGGGGGTCGCAGTTACAGGAGGGGGTCGCAGTTCCGGAGCGACCCACTAGGTGTCATCCTCCGACAACCTTAGGTACCTCCTCACTCACAGTCTGGACTAATCAGTATCCTATTGGTGTCACCTGTGTCTACCTGTTCACCTGTGTAGTTATGCCCTCACTTCCCTGTGTTCCCTTGCTCAGTTTTCTCTGTTAGTTTCTCTATGTCCAGCAGTACTACTCAGTGTCTGATCGGAGACCTATGTACAGGTACTTGAGAAGTGTTCTCCCTGTTTCGTTATTTGTTTCAGTCGTAGGTAGTATTTCGTATTTTGGCTGTCAGCCAGTTTTTGGAGAGTTATTTGCTCCGCCTTTCTTTTATCGTGATAAGTCCATTATTTTGTATTCTGGTTTCGGGACCACCAGTAAAGATCCTTGTTTCACCATCTCGGCCTACTGCCTACTGTATATCCTGCACCGCACCTGGGTCACACCTCACACCAACCCTTACACTCCGTGTTATGGAGCGGCCTGATTTAAGCCAAGAACTGAGTGCTGGTGACAATATTTCCTTTGGCAGATGATGATTCCAAACATACTGTATGGTGCTGCTGCCTGAATAAGACTGGCTGACTGGCGGTTCCCAGCTGATCTAATTAATACTTATTTTACGCCTTTCACAAAAACCCCTCTAATAATAACAGTGCTAATGACCTCTCATTGAGGAAAACACTGAGCTCTACTCCCCTCTAAAAGGTAACAGTCTGTGTAAAACACTGCAATGCCCACTGTAATGTATTGTAGGTCATTAAAATGATGTATAAGCAGGGAAAATAATTTAGGGAGCATGGTTTGGGACTCTATTAGCTAGAGTATATTAGTCAAGGTAGCCAGCAGACAGAGCTGAATAACGTCAGACAGAGCTGAATAAACATCAGACAGAGCTGAATAATGTCAGACAGAGCTGAATAAACGTCAGACAGAGCTAAAGGAGCTGAATAGCGTCAGGGAGAGCTGAATAGCATCAGACAGAGCTGAATAACATCAGACAGAGCTGAATAACATCAGGGGGAATAGGGTTTTTCTGGCATCAAGAACACTTGGTGACTTGTCTCGCTGTATCTTTCATTTATAGGCTGTCAAACTCTGTAATTGTTTCAGTTCTTTGCAATTAACTCTCTCCAAGGTCTATAATGTGTGAAGCTCTTATTCCCCCTGTCATTAAAACAGCCATGCAAATGGCCACCCTCTTAACATCATTTACTCAAGTCTTTAAAAGAGGGTTCCTTATTGGCAATGAGATCGTCTCCTTTTTGTACTCTTTCAAACCGACAGAATGTACAAAAGGTAGGATGTAAAAAGGAGTGGGCTCTTGGAGCCAAAGTCAGACTCAATAAACCCAGTGATGAACTCAGTACATAACAGAAAGGAGCTAGGGCCAGACTGCGGTTGTTAGCTGCTAATTGCCCAAAAATCTTGGCCATTCATGATATCAAACTCCGTGTTAGAAGCCAGTGAGGTTAGACTATTAGTGCTACTGCCACACGTTTCCCGCAACATTCCCAGGGTGTGTGTGTGTGTGTGTGTGTGTGCACGCGTGCATGCGTGCTTGTGTGCCCGCGTGCACAGGTTTTTTTGTCGCTTTTTGCCTCCCAATGCCAGACCGCTGGCAAGAGATCGATTTTATCGTTTCCCACTCGACCAGGGCCGCTGTCCTTATTCGGAAGGATTAAAGCGGCAGGATTCGTGGGATTTTCCCCTCCCGTTGGCACCATGATTCTCTACGAAGCCCCTTAGACTCTTTGGAGGAAACCTTGCACAAGGTCTAATGAGCAATGGGAAAGACTCCAGCTCTTCCTACCTTTTAAAATGTCCACCAAAATACTAAGCAGAGCACCCTGGCCCTCTCACACCCTCATTAACATGTGTGAATTCCTATTCAAAAGAGCCTGTCCTTACTTTAGCCAGGTGCTTCCTCTTTAGCTTTTACTCCATGCTTTTTGATCCAGTACACAACCTAAATCAGTCTGACTTCTTAGTGTTAATGGTGAGTCATTACAGAGGAGTTAGCATATTTAAGACAGAATATAATTTTCACGTTCAGAAGGGCCTCCAACTACCATAA